>NW_012098854.1:134828-151739 GCF_000951045.1 Mandrillus leucophaeus | reverse complement strand
CCACCCAGGCCCCCTGTCCCTCCCGCCGCCCCCGCCCGGCCCCTCGCGGCAGCGACAGAGCCTCATCTGTAGCGGATTTTAAAATGAGATTAAGAGAAAGTGGAATTGGCAGCCTCGAGTGGTGCCTGGAAATGGTGATTTGTGCTGCTCGGTTGTGGGGAATTGTGAGGCAGGAAGGGCTGGCGGAGCTAAGATCCGACAGGCGCTCTTCGCCGGACTGTTCTGTTGTTCATTGCTACTGGGCTCTTCAGTCGGAGATGGGTGTCATAATTTTTTAAATCAGTGTTTATTTCCTTTAAATGTCGATTATGACCAATGGCCCTGAAATCGGGGGAGGGAAAAACGGAGATGCTGGCAGCGGCGATTGAAGCGGGTGGTAATGAGCGGCTGCACATGAACTGCAGGGAAGTGAAATAATCCATAAGCACGTTTTTAGCCGAGGACGGCTGGCAGGAGCCCTGCGGCATCCGGAGATGGGGGAGCGGGGTTGCCAGGTTTTAATGCCTCTCCCCACCCACCCTTGGCCTGCCACCAAGCCAGATAAACCCGCACGTACAGAAATGAGTAGATTATAAAATTGGAAGGAATGGTGCCTTTGCCTGCGTTTGTGAGGCGAGGGGCGGTGAAAATCAGGGTCCAAGGGGAGACCTCTGTAATCACTTCGTTGCAATAGGAAGAAATTGTTTTTCTTCCTCTTACTGAGACCGAATGACAGGTAAAAAGGGCCCATTTCTAGCTAGCTTCTTGTTTCCCTACTTCAAAATCCCCAGAGGCTTAACTGCCATATAAATAATATACAATGTATACATATATGTGTGTGTATATATATGATGTAACAGTTGCTACACTGTAGCTCTGCGGGGTGCAGGCTATGGGGCTAGAGGTACTTTACCTTTTTAATCCTAACACCAACTGGAGAGGCAAAAAATATCCCTACTTCACAAGGGAGAAGGCACTCAGAAATGTTGATAACTTGCCCAAAGTCAGTGAGAAAGGCTGGATATAGGGAAGACTGGCTGGCCTCAAAGGCTCTGGTCCTGCACTGCCCTTCCACAGTCGACAGCCCTAGCTGGAGCAGGTGGTGTTGCCCCAAACAGAATTAGGAGATACTTGCCCACAGCTAACAAGACTGTTACTGCCTTCCTGTCCAGTCATGTGAATATAGCCAAAGACAAAATTAATCACTTGTAGAAAGAATCCAAAACTACTTAATGTTTTTGGCTTACACTTTTAAAATGTTTAGTTACTATGCACTGAGCACCGTCCTAAGTACTATACATACTGACTCCCTTATTCCTCATAAGAATACTATGGGAAAAGTACCATTAATAGCTTCATTTTGCTATGATGAAACAGCAGAGGGAGGTTAAGTAACTTGTCCAAGGTCACACAGCTAGTAAGAGCTGTGACTTGAACCCAGGCAATCTGATTCTGACACTTTAACCACTGCAAATCGCCTCTAAAGAATGCATGTTGGTGGTGTTAGAAGGATGGGAAGATAATTATTCTTTATCCAGTGTCAGAATACCTCATTTAATCCTTATGTTAGCCTGCACAGTGGGTATAATTATCTTCATTTTTAAAGAGAAGAAAGTTGAGATTGATATAAGTTAAAGAAGCTTGGAATCAAGTCTAGCCATGTTTGATGCCAAGGTCGCTGCTTAAATAAACTGTCTTTAGTAAGCGCTGATACTTGGTCCAGGACGTGATTGGAACTTAATTCGTATAAGGTCCTCAATTCCCAGGAGGTCCCCTTCTTTGTATTGTGTAGTGACTGTCAGAGAAATATTCTTTCTCATGTCTCTCGACATGGCTTTCTTAACATTCCATTTATGTGGCCAAGTTTATTTTTCAATCTTCCCCTTTATTGTGCTTCCTTAATTTTTACCACTTTGCTTTGCTATTACATTTGAATAACTTTTATACTCTTAGCCATGAAGCAGGCTCATATTCTTGGCTACAGCCCTGCAGTTGTTCAATAACAGGCACAAAGACTGTTTAAATAATGTCCTGAGTGGTGTTGAGCTGGTCAAGAGGGGGAGAAGATGTTGGTACACTCCAGTCTGCAGTCCTTAGAACTAACATGAATATCTTATAGAGGCTCAAGTTCATATTGGTTTCATCTCTGAAACACTTTTTGGTTAGGCGAGTTCAACTAGTCATCATTAAAAACTTTTAAATAACCTTTGGAAAATCAGAAAAATACTTATGTCATATATAAAATCCATTGAACTGAGAGTAGCATCTTCTTAGTGAGCAACTTACTTGAAACCACACAATAAGGTGGAAACCCAGGTTAGAGAGCAAAACTTCCCGCTTCCCAATTTGTGTGCTAACCTTTATACCTCATTTGTATTTAGTGAGCCATAATAAGTATCTCCAAGAATATTTGGTTTGCAAAATCCAAAAACCTTCTGAACTAATAGAAAAATAAAGAAGTGCTTTTCCAGAAAAAATGGTTTACATCAAAAACATCTGCAAAAAGCGAAAGGCGATGTCAGGTGGAAATGAATAGGCTTGTGGGAAAGAGAGTTTAAAGTGAGATGAGATTTATTTTTAATTAAAAGAGCTTTGAAATAGCAAGTAGTCTACCAAAAGAATTAAACTAAGTATTCTTAAAAGGTAAATCCACTTCTTGATAAGTGGAAATTATTGCCCAGTATTTGAATAATCATAACACAATGGAAATTAAATTCATATATATATTTGCTGTGTGTGTGTATATATATCTGCTATATATCTCTATATATACACACATATATACACATATATCAAATATGTAGCTTTTAAATGATTGGGAGATGATTCATCCAAATGAAATACAAAGAAAACATTAAATTATATTTTAAGGTTGCAAGAATTCACTTGCTGTCTGCCTTCCATTAATATTTTTTGAGATGAAGCATTAAACATTTTGGTATATGTGGGAAAGTGATTTACTATTCTTATGTAAAAATCGAAGTTTGTAAATCAAAATATGTAAATATAAATATGAAGAGGGTGAACAAACTGAAATCAGTTGACTTATTAGACTCTAAAATGGTAATAAAAGGCCACATAAGAGCAAACCCTATAGCAGCTAATAAACTTATAAAATCTATTACTCATAAGACATGGTACCATATGATAAAATTGAGGCTCCTAAGCAAAAAACAAAAAACAAACAAAAAGTCAGACCCTAAAGATTAGTAAGCCTTTTGCAAATGAAATTTCACTGAGAAAGGTGGGATATTAGAGGGTTGGCTCTGTTATGTATGTCCTGCCAGAACATGTTACTTATTGCCACCCCAAATTAAAATACCATGATGAGATAAACTATGGGACAACACAAAGTCATTATATTGTAAGATTTTTGAAACAGAGTCTGATTCCTCAACACTAAAAATTCCCTTTTTAAAGCTTGTCCACTTCCTGGGATTTGCCTTGCCCCTGCTTCTGTCTGGAATGCCCTTCCTATTTCCTGTGGCCTAACCACACATCTCCCACCCTCCTCTCCCTCACCTCACTCCTTACTTGGCTATAGCAACGCATGCTCCAAGTCTTCTCTCACACATTTTTGCATCTGAGAGACCTTTCCTGATCCCTCATCCTAAATTATATCCTCTAGAGCAGCACTATTCAATATGGTAGTCCTAGCCCCCAGGTAGCTATTTAAATTTAAATTAAATTAAATTTAAAAATAAGTTCTTCAGTCACATTAACCACATTTCCAGTATCCAGTAGCTACATGTGGCTAGTAATGGGATAATCTGTAAGTCTGCACTGTCTGTACTGGACAGTACAGAGTTACAGATTATCGCATTACTGCAGAAAGTCCTATTAGACGGCACCATTCTACATTGAACAGGTAAATGAATGCCCAGTCACCAACCCATTCATTCAATGTTTATCAGACACCTCCTATGTTCCAAAGTGCTGAATGCAGTGGACTCAGTGAATAAAGCTAATAGAGTGCCCACCTGTTTGGCATCTACAATCTAGTGTTGGGGACAGCCAGTAAACTCATACAATAAACAAGATTATTTCTGACACTGGTAAATGCTATGAAGACATAAAACCGGCTGATGTGGTAGAGAGTGTCTAGGGCAGGGAGGCTACTGTAGATTGGGGAGTCAAGGAAAGCTTCTCTGAAAGAGTGAAATTGGAGCTAACACTTCATTAATATGGAAGAGTCCATCATGTTAACATGTGGGGGAAAGAGCAGTCCAGCTGGACAGATCAGATAATATAAAGGCCCTGAAGCAGAACTACGCTTGAGATGTTCAAGGCTTAGGAAAGGTAGCAAGAAAACGGAAGTGTGAGGCTGGGCACAGTGGTTCATGCCTATAATCCCAGCACTTTGGGAGACTGAGGCAGGAGGATCACTTGAGGCCAGGAGTCTGAGTCTGGCCTGAGAAACATAGCGAGACCCTATTTCTACAAAAGATTTTAAAATTAGCCAGGCATGGGGGTGCATGCCTGTAGTCCCAGCTACTTGGGAGGCTGAAGTAGGAGGATTGCCTGAACCCAGGAGTTCAAGGCTGCAGTGAACTATGATTGCATCACTGTACTCCAGCCTGGGCGACAGAGTGAGACCCTGTCTCTAAAAAATTATCATCGTCATAAAATAAATAAAACGAAAGAAAGGGAAAGAGTAGTATGGGTATGAGATGAGATCAGAGAAGCAGGCAGAGACTAGATCACATTAATGTGATGGGGAGACTTGGGTCAGGAAGTAACATCTGAATGAATAATTAAAGGAAAGAGTGTTGAAGAAAGCAAAAATAAGTTGGGGAAAAATTTTCTAATACTTTTTCTCCAGGGTTTAAATAATATCCAATACAATATTTTAATGTTATTGGCTATAGCACAGTATTACAGTATACCAAGTACAATCAATAGGCACTAGCATGGACAGTGGCCAGACTGGACAGGGTGTTGTCTACCACAGTGAAGATTTCTTGTCTTTTTTTCTTATTCCTGAAAACATGATGAAGCATGGAAGGGATTTTAAGCAGAGACATACCATGGTCCTATTTGTACATTCGGAAGATCATCTTGGTTATAAAGGGGAGAGTGGTTTGGAGAGCAATGAAAAGTAGATGCAGGGAGAGAATTGGGACATAGTGCAAGTAGCTCAGGTGAGAGGTGATGGTCTTCAAAGGAGATGGAGAGAAGAGAGTGGAACTGAAATGTATTCAGGAGCCAGTACTACAGGACTGAGTAATAGATAGAGTGACTGACTGGGCATAGGGATAAAGGGAGAGAAATGTGTTGAAGAGGGCGCACAACTTTCAGGTTTTTGCAGCTTGGTAATTGTTACTGTTAGATAAACTATTAGATAAAAAGTATTTTGTATTAAACTTTTTAATGAAGTATAGTAATAGGCACAAAACCATAAACAAATCATAAGTGTGGTGTGCAATGCATTGTCAGAAATGGAACACCTCATGTAAGCAGTGTCCAAAGAATATAGACAGAAGTCTCCATGACCACTTTGAGTGAGCCATTGTATTCCTCAAGGCATGGAGAAAGTTTCAAGTGAAACATAACGTGTCTTCAGGATGGTTATTTTTGCCTGTTTTCAAACTTCATGTAAGTGGAATCATACAATATATGTGATTTTATATCCGGTTTCTTTGGCTCAAAATCATGGTTGTAAAAATTATTCAAGTTGCTATAGGTAGCAAAAGTTTGTTCATTTGTATCTTGTAGAGTATATGGGGGAAAATCACAACTTTCTTATTTGTTAGTGGAAATTTTGGCTGTTTTCAGTTTGGGGGAACTATGAATATGCAGTTAAATATATTCTTGCATTTGGTGAACATGTGTGTACATTTCAGTTAGGAGAGGGAGTGTTGGATCATGGTGGAAACTCGTTTAACACATTGATGAATTAATGAGAAATAAAGATAAATCCTTAGAGGTAAAAAATGAAATGACAGCAGGAATCCAGAGATAAAGAATGGAGTACGTAATCCACCCAGGACTCTGAGACATGTGCCCACTTCAGTAACACTTGAATTTCCATTGTGATGGACATGTGGGGTTGGGAACAGAGATAAAGCTTAGGGCCTGCTCAAGGTGGGAAGAATGATAGGGTGGTGCTACTCAAAGTGTGGTTTACAGATCGGTCTCCAAACTGTCTGTCGCCAGTACATGTTAAGATAGGTACAGAAATGGAGAGTGTTCAAAAACTTTCATAGTTATTGTATAAGCAGTAGTATCCAAGCAGCATTCCATTTCCCTAGTAATTCATACTGACCTTAGTTTTACAAAAGTATCTGTCCGTGATGGATTATGAGTTAGTATGCAAAGTACTGTCCCAGGAAATCCATACGTAAAGCTATTATCCATCCCCAAATAGCTCGGCCCTCAATGAAAGGTGAACTAGAAAAGAAGTCAGAAATTCTCTCACTAAAATTTGAAACCACAGTCTGGCTGTCAGGAGGTTGTGACACAAATTCACATTTCTGTTTGATTTGAAAAACCTCAAGCTAATAATTAATTTTAAAGTGGTTCTGGGTTGAAAGTGTTCCCAGGCACCTGGCAAAACCAAATTCAAATCACCTCTAGGATGGACCATAAAAACAAAACAAAAACAATTTCTTTAAATCAGGCTTCAAAGAACTACAACAGGTGAAGATTCACAGAACACTGTGTTTACCATCAAAAATCACTAATACTGTGAGAAAGCAGAACACAGTGGGTCAGTAGAAACAGGAGGTAACCACAATCAGACTCACAAAGACTTTAGATGTTGGAATAACTCTATTATCTAAGATATGTATATTTAATACATTTAGAAAAGTAACATAATATTCCAAAAATAAAACTAAAAATAAGAGACCATCAAAAATGACCAGCCATTCTCAAAGTAAGAAATATAATACCTAAAATTTAAAACTCCAAGGAAAGAAGTATGTGCATCTGACAGTATAGTATATTAGATATTCTGGAAGGCCTTCTTCCTGTGAGACAACTAGATCCAGCATAAAACATAATCTTCTTGTGTCATCAGGCTTGTAGAAAGAAACGGAAATCGCTAAAAGACCAGGAAGTTTTATGGCTCAAGGACATCAATTAAAAAAAAAAAGACCAGGAAATTTTTTAAAGGGACCAACTATAAGGGAAAGCCAGAATAGTGAGTATGTGCAGTGCATATATACGAATGTGGGTTCCCAATTATATGGAGATGCAATATATGGCAGCTGTCACTGCAAATCAAAAGAAGAAAAAGTTGACTTTCCAATAAATGTGCTGAGACAATTGGTTTTTCATAGGAAAAATAACCCAATTGGACCTCCACTTCCCATGAGGGCCATAGGCTGAAATACAGGGCCTTTCAGTTTCGTGAGTCTCTTCTACGGCCTTGAGAGAAGCCCTGGGTTCACATGTTTTTGTTTTTGCTTTTGTTTTTGTTTTGTTTTTTGGTTTTGTTGAGATGGCGTCTCACTCTGTCATCTAGGCTGGAATGCAGTGATGTGATCTCGGCTCACTGCAGCCTCTGCCTCCTGAGTTCAAGTGATTCTCCTGCCTCAGCCTCCTGAGTAGCTGGGATTACAGGGATGTGTGCCACCACATCCAGTTAATTTTGTATTTTTAGTACCAATGGGGTTTCACCGTGTTGGTCAGGATGGTCTCAAACTCCTGACCTCGTGATCTGCCCGCCTCTTCCTCCCAAAGTGCTGGGATTACAGGTGTGAGCCACCATGCCCGGCCCATATTTTTTAAAATTTGAAAAGTAAGATATTTCAACACATTCGTTAAGATCACCTTCTTTTTCTGTTCTAATTACTCCTCCACCACCACATTTTTCTTTGTGTAGACTGTCACTGGAGTCACTGTGAGCATTGTTTTTAGATATGGCTAGAGAAAAGTTGGAGATTCACTGCAATTGAGTTTAGTTGGATATTTTTATGTGGTTTACTGTCACTCTGTGATTGCAAAGTTATTCAAAGAATGACTTCCAGGAATATTTCTACTGGTACTATGCTGACCTACCTTGAGCCATGACATGTAGGTACAGAATAGTTGTATCTTAGAACGTGTCCTGTGGACACCTGGCTCCAAAAATATGTAGACAGTAGAGAGGTAATAAGGTATGAAATATATGAAGCCAAAAGGTAATCTGTGAACACATTCTTCTAATCCTAATTCTTCTGATTCTAATGTTTCAAAACAAGATCTCTGCTGTTATAAATGATGAAATAATGCAGTGTTTACAATTATATTTTTAAATGATTATATAATAAAATATAATGAATCACATATTTAGTGTATCTAATGCATTTTACTTGCTTTGATGATATGATGGCTCCAGACAAAACAGCACACAAAATTGTTACCAATGCAGTGAAATGGCCTAAATAAACAAGTGTTTCAGTGACAAATCTCTCCGTATATTCTTCAGTAGAACTATGTATATAATATTAGTATGGGTAATTTGATGATATGCATTTCACTGCTTTAAAGATGCCTTAAATTCAGAAAATTTTATGGTTTTTCATAATTGCGGATTGTACCAATGTTCAAATATCATGAGGAATAATTAGTCTAAGGAATGAAAAATATGTAAATCTAAAATAATACGGGGGAAAGTTTTGAAATGTCAAAAACAACCTCGTCTAGAACAATGGGAATCAAAAACTCCTATGGTCAATATCATGAAGACAAGGAACTAATTAAAATAGGCAAGAAAATATAGATGATAAAAATGACAATAGAAAAAATAAAGAAAATTATGTGAATCAGTTCCCTTCTAAACAAGAAATAAAGATGAAGAAAAACATAATATATTTGATCAATAGAACATGCATGAATGTCTAAACAGCTTCAGTTTGATAAATTTGTTGGCTTGGAGACGCACCATGCTCTTTCATTTTTTTCCTGTTCGGATAGATAATTTCACTCAACATCATTTAAGGAGTTTATTTTTAAAGTTCCAAAATTGCGATTGACCCCACTAAGATTTATAGAGAATCTAAGAAATCATACAATGCACAAAAGAGCTTCCCAGAAAGATATTTTGAAAAACAGCTTTTTAAATGGTCCAACCACTATCAAATCCTGTCTGGACTATTGCAAGAGAAGAGGATGCTTTTACTGTTTTGTTTGTAATCTCTTTTAACAAGACATCAGACAAGTTTGCTCATATCAAATCAGACTGGAGGAATTTATTAAGAGCCCCCAAAATTTATGACTCCTTAAAGCACAAGAAGTTTATGATATCTGAAGCAGTTTATTGAAGAATATGCACCTAAAAAAACGTAGCTAAAGAAACATTATGTAAGTGGATTAGGCAGTTAATAAAAGTATTATGCTATTTATCTGGATTTTGTGATATTTTACTTTGATTTTAAAATGTTTTACTTCGTCGTGATTTTTCTGTCTCTTAAAAAAATCCCCTTTGTACATAATGTATTATTTTTCTTAAAGAGGACCTCTAGATTATATC
This sequence comes from Mandrillus leucophaeus, assembly GCF_000951045.1. Taxonomy (NCBI): domain Eukaryota; kingdom Metazoa; phylum Chordata; class Mammalia; order Primates; family Cercopithecidae; genus Mandrillus; species Mandrillus leucophaeus. Next base: position 142,303 of record NW_012098854.1, on the reverse strand, counting down.
TAAGTCTCATGTCCCACAAAGCCTGCATCCATCTCTTCTGAGATGTAATATTCAGCCAGTGTGCCCAGGTTTGATCTTACCTGATACTGATAGGCAGCATCAGTTATGACTAGTGGCATGACTAATGTTCCCAATTGATTGTGACCACACCGTATCAGTGTTTATGTATTCTGAATATTAAACTCTACTTATACTACAGACAAAAGTCAATTGTTAGAATAAAGTTTTAAATGGGAAAAGCAAAGCTTCAAAACTTTTAGAAGAAAATAGTGTACCAAATACCTTTCGTTTCCCTCTCCTCCCCAGATCCACTCTCCATCCTTCTCCTCCCTGAACTATGCTCAAGATGCTGATCTGTGCAGATGGCTTTACCAGGGTGCCTGTGGCCTCTTTTCTGGGCGAGTTTGGTGAATAGAAGGACCTGACATTAGATCAAAGGGAGGAAGTGATTGCTAGGATTAGAGTGGTTGAGTGAAGCATTACTCTTAAATTTGCCTCTCTACATTCTGTCTAGTCTCACCTTCTGGAACTCTCCTTAGATGTAAACTATACTTTCTCACTCACTTTTCCATATATTTTAACTGCTCTGTTTTATTTTCCATCTGTTCATTTCTCTGTGCCACATTTGAGAGAATTTCTTCAGATTTGCCTTTCAGTTCATTAATTCTTTCCTTCCAGTGTGTCTAAGCTGCCATTTTAACCTGTCCATTGGGTTTTTATTTTTATTTTATTTTTTTTGAGATAGTGTCTTGCTCTGTCTCTTGGGCTGGAGTGCAGTGGCGCAATCTCAGCTCACTGCAGCCTTCGTCTCCCAGGCTCAAGCAATCCTCCTCCCTCAGCCTCCCGAGTAGCTGGGACTACAGACACAGGACACCAAGCCCAGCTAATTTTTGTATTTTTTGTAGAGACAGGGTTTCACCATGTTGCCCAGCCTGGTTTCAAACTCCTGAGCTTAAGTGGTCTGCCTGCCTCGGTCTCCCAAACTGCTAGAATTACAGGCGTGAGCCACTGTACTTGGCATTATTTTTAATTTTTATTATGTAGTATTTTATATACATTGAAGAAAGGTCTGAGACACAAGAAGAAACTGTGAGCAATATAATGGTAATAATAATGAGTAATAATAGTAATGAATAAATGTTATATATATCAGAATAAAAAGATAAGTTATGGAATATATTTCATATGTGGTTGCATATATGTTTCAGATCTATTCCACAAACATATCTGAAATATATATGAAAACGCAGAACAAAACATAGTCCAGAACAAAGTGCTTAAATTGAGGATGGTGTAGTCAGAGTTAGAGTGTTCAGGAGGAACATTTTGACTAGCTTCAATCTTTAGTAGTAAGAGTTAAGTTAAACATCATGTCCACTCGTAAATGGACAAAAACAGTGAACCTGATGTTTAACTTTTATTACTAAAGATTGAATCTAGGGTTTTACACTGCAGAAGTGTGCTCACTGAGGGGCAAAAGTGACAGATGAAATCATCCTGTGTTCCACTTGCCAATCCCAGACAGGATAATATAAGAATGGAAAATTATGGGCCAAACTCAATCATTCATTTGCAAAGATTTACAAATCCTAAACAAACCTATTGGTAAACTAAATCCAGCAAAATTTAAAAAAGGTAATACAGGATAGCAGTTGTAGGTTCATTTCATGACTAAAAGAGTAATTTAACATTAGAAAAGTTATTACTAGGATTTGCTGTGTTAACAAAAGAAAAAACAATTTTAATCATTTCAACAGATATTGGAATTCAGCACCCTTTTATAATAAACTCATAGAAAAATGAAAATTGAAAGGAGATACTTTAATCTGATAAAGGATATTTACAAAAGTTCCAGAAGAAACATTATTCTTGTTGGCAAAACATTAAAAGCATTCCCTTTAAGATTTTGAATGAGACAAGGATGTCCTCTATCACCAGTTGTATTTAATATTGCCTTATATTTAATATCGTGGTTCTAAACAGTAAAATAAAAACAGAAAAAAAATAAAATATGTAAAGGTTGAAAAAGAACAAACTAAATTCTTACTTGGCAGTTGTTTCTTTCAGTTTATTGAAGATATAGTTACATTGGTTTTCATCATTGCTGTTGAAAAGTCAGTCCTCATTTAAACCGCTGCTCATTTGAAGGCAATCTGAATCATTCTTTTTTCTGGATCTTTAAAGAATTTCTCTTTGACTTTGATGTTCTTCAGTTTAACTGATATTTTTTTCTGGTGCATAAAAATCCAACTAGCTTTTGTAACTCACATATTCACCCTCATAGTTTCTCTGTATATGTTACAAGTGATATGATAACCTACATGGAAAACAGGAAAAAATATAAAATAATTAAAAGAAGCAACACAAGAACTAAAATATGGCCTTTAGGAATAAATTTAAGCAAATATATGAAGTTATATATTAAAAAATTAATACATTTCCCATGTTACATAACCTCTAGAAAGTGGTAAAGCCATAATTCAAACCTAGTCAGAAGTCTGCCAGCACCTCAGCACTACACTGTCTTGCCTTGATTCACAGAAGGGGAAGCACCAGTGTCTCATATCAGTTGAAAAAATGTTGCAAAGCAAATTAAAACAAGGTATCATTTCATACCTATTAGATTGTCAAAAGTTAAAAGTCTGACTTTACCAAGTATTAGTGAGGCTATGAATTAACAAAAATTCTTACAAATGGCTGGTGGAAGATAAGTTGTTGCAAACATGTGGAAAACAATTTTTCAATATTTAGTAAAGTAGAAGCAAGATAGTGATTCTGCTTCTAGCTATACAACATGAAGACATGCCTGTTGAGAGCAAAAGGTGATGCACAAGAATACTCATAGTGACATTGCTATTAATAGCAAAAAAAAAAAAAAAGAGAGAAACAAATATCCATCAGAAAATAAATAAATGATCTGGTTATACAATGGAACAAAAATTCTTGGTTTTTTAGTAGCTGCATTATGGTTTAATTTAAATATCATAAATTTTGGCTATTTCAAGTGTAGAATTCAGTGATTTTTAACAAATTTATAAAGTTGTGCAATATCACCACAACCCAATTTTAGAGCATTTTCATTACCAAAAATGTGTTATGTTTATCAAATTTATTATTTAATTAATGTACAAAGTTGTGCAATATTACATGAGATAATAAACTTGAGATCCCTCACGTCAATTTTCAGTTAATCCCATCTTCTCCACCCCCATCGCCAAGAAACCACTAATTCACTATCTGTATCTATGGATTTGTCTTTTCTAGACACTTCCTATAAATGGAATAAAATTTGTGGTCTTTTGTATCTGGCTTCTTTCATTAGCATAATAGTTTTGAAGTTCATCTGTGTTGAGGCATATATCAATAGATAGTTCCTTTTTATTGCTAACGTGATATTTCCATGTATAGCTAGACTTCTGGCTATTACAAATAATACTGCCATGAACATTCACATGCAAGTCTTTTTTATACAGCATACATTTTTATGTATCTTGGGTAGATACTTAGGAGTTTTAGTGGAATTGCATAGGAGCAAACATGCTTAACCTTGTTTGTGTGAAGAACCTCTCTGGCAGTCTGATGAAGTTCTTCTCAGGATAATGTTTAAAAATGTTTGATACCTAGGCTGGGCGCAGTGGCTCACACCTGTAATCCCAGCACTTTAGGAGGCTGAGGCAGGCGGATCACGAGGTCAGGAGATCGAGACCATCCTCGCTAACACGGTGAAACCTCATCTCTACTAAAAATACAAAAAATTAGCCGGGCGTCGTGGTGGGTGCCTGTAGTCCCAGTTACTCAGGAGGCTGAGGCAGGAGAATGGCGTGAACCCGGGAGGCGGAGCTTGCAGCGAGCCGAGATCACGCCACTGCACTCCAGCCTGGGTAACAGAGCGACACTCCGTCTCAAAAAAAAAAAAAAATTTTTTTTTGATGCCTTTATATAAAATATATAGGATTACAAAGAAACAAATTACATTGATTAGCATGATTATTATCAGCATACTGAAATAATTATGGTACTATGGTGTTGTATTAACTCATTAAATAGTAAGACGCAGTAGCAAGATTAGCAACAAACGATCTCAAAGTAATAATGAGTTTAGTCTGTATTTTGAGATCTCTGTATCAACCATAATGTAACATGGAAATGTCTGTAATTTCGACTGGTGACAAAGTCACATATTACTATAGTTGGTTGCTTATTTTATAATTGAAGAAAATGCTAAATTTTAGTGAAAATCCTATTTCATAGATTTTTCCTTACCCCCAACCAGGTTCTCAAACTGTTAAAACTTGAGATGTTGTAAAAATGAATGAATGAAATGAATTTCAACATGAATGAATTTTGCAAACGTAATGTTTGACTTAAAAAGCAAGTTGAAGAAGAAAATATACACTCATATCACTTACATAAAGCTTAGAAACACACTAAACACTAACTGTTGTTCAGGCTTCCGGACATATATAGTGAAGTATGAAGAAATGCATGGGAATAATAAACACAAATTCAGGGTGGTGATTACTTCTAGGAGGGAAAGAGAGGGATTTATCCAGGGAGGAATTTAGGAACTTTACTTACAATAATATATTTATTATACAGACCAATAAGTTTGCAAGTGTTTGTTATATTATTTTAGATTTGTATATTTTATGTTTCCATTATAATTTCATTTATATTAAATATTTCATAATACATTTTTAAAGAATGAACTAATCCTTTTAAAAATATGTAATTAAGAAAAAGCATTACCTTTATATAATATCAATTATAACATTCAAATTATTAATGCGCAAAATGACTAAAATGTTATACTCAAAATTATGAGATTAAAAACTAAAAAGTGAAAATACAATAGCTTTATGTTATGTATTGTTCCAAGTTGAGTTGAATTATTTCCAAGGCAGTTTGTGTAATTTTTGAAGCTACCTTCAGTAGAGTTTTAGAGATATTTAATGCTAATTCTCTTTATATTTTATTTTACTTTTCTATTATTTGAACTCTTTGGACTTTTCTTAGATATCTTTTCCAGTTAATTTTCTAATTTCATTACAGTATTATTTATAGATTAGAGCTGAAAGAACTGTTTGGTTGTAACCAATAAAGACCCTAACTCAAATTAAATTAATTTAAAAAATGTATTTATTTATTAAGATAACTAAAAGTCCAAAGGAATTTGCAGCCATTTAGCTTAACTCAGATGATGCTGCTAGGACTCCCTCCATCTCTTAGCTCCACTCTTTCCTGTAGAGACATCACTCTCAGGCAGGCCCTGTCAACATGGGAGCCCTTGGCAATTGCAGGTATAGTTTATTATGAAAGAACTGGCCAAGAGTCATATGCTGTCCTTGAACCAGACACTAGGATGGAAAGGCAGATGGGCCCAGTCTGGAGCGTGTCTCCTAAAGCCTACAGTGAGTAAGTATAGAGTCAGGCCCACCAAAACCACGTGGACTGTGGAGGGAGGAAGCAGTGGGTCACCAAAAGAAAATATACCAAAAGAAAAGAAAATGAATGTTAAGCAGAACAAACAACAAATTTCCACTGCATCCGATGAAGACTCAAAAGTCCTTCCATTGCCTAGCAGTGGAGGTTCCCTCCTGTGCCATATTGTTCTCCGGTAGCAGCAGGACGTCTGACAATACGTCTGAATGCATTCTCATGTTTAATAATGAGTGCCGATCAAGGCTGTTTTCAGAAGTAGCATTCATGGTAAGTTAATTTTAACTTCAAGCCAAGTCTGGGACGTTATAAAATAGAGGCCAGGACTCCCACATTTTATAAAACTTGATAGTATTAATGGTGTCTCCCATTTGGGTCCTCAGCTTGTTACTTCCTTGATAAAGTCCTACATGAATAATGTATAATTCTGTAAAGCTTTCCAGTAAAGTTAAATAAAGAAGAAGGATTTGTTTAATATTGTTGGATTCAATGCTGAGTACTGACATAATGGGAAAATTATTCACAAATATTTCAGTCTTGAGAAAATACTGCCCATATTATCAATGCTTTGGCACACCTGAGCTTACAAAAGCTACAATTCATACTTTCTGAGCACATGACCTTGTTTAAGACTTTTCTCAACACAAAATAATTTTCTGGAAATTCAATACCTATTAGCAGTGCTCTGAAAGTCAGTTTGCTATGACAGATAAGGATACAATTACAGATATCTACCCATTTTCTTTTCACAGTATTCAAGGAAATTTTCTGAGAAAATGCTCTGCTTATGGGCATTCCTGCCATTGAAATAGGTAGCCAGAATTTTACTTATTAGGGGTTAGACTCAGGGATATGAATAAATATTGGTTCGCTGCATACTATTAACCTACCGTATGCCAAGCACAGTGCTAGGGAATGTAAGAGTAAAGAGAGATGGTCTATGCTCTCAGAGTTTATAATTTAATGGAGGCAACACACAGATGGATAATTATAATAAAGTGCGATAAATACTTTGGTAAAATAAATAATACACATTATGGTATTTAGAATTGAGATTAAGCAAGAAAAAAATGTTGGGATGGATTGGAAGAGGTGTTGAAAAGCCTTCACTGGGGAATATCTTACATGAGATTTGTGCTAAGTTGTAAGAACTATCTGTAGGAATTATCCAGGTATATGGGAGTGGTGCAGGAATGGAAAGGACAACCCAAGCAGAGTAAAGAGAGACATAAGTAAGCAGTGTATTGGGCTAACTAAAAATAGGCTTAAATGGAGTATGTATGTAGCTGAAAAGGTAGGCACTTTAGGCCTAGAGAAAGATAGCTGCTAAAAACTATCTGCTCACCCACCGAGATTTTATTTATGTAATTGTAATTTATTTTGCCTTGAAAGCATTTTGCTAGGTTAATCTTCTTGGAGATGGGAGAGATTAGTCATCCACATCATAGTGTCAAATAGTTTAATCAGTTTGCTACCCTAAAATTTGGTCTAGATGGGGGTTGGCAAACTTTTTTATATAAAAGACCAAGATTATAAATATCTTTTCTTTTGCAAGCTGACTTAGTTCATTCTTTCCTGCTATAACATAACACTTGAGACTGAGTAACTTATAAAGAACAGAAATTTATTTCTCACAGTTCTGGAGGCTGGGAATTTCAAAACCAAGACACCAGTATCTGGTGTCTGGTGAGGGTCTGGTTGCTCCTTCCAAGATGGCACGTTGAATGCTGCATCCTCTGGACATGGCAGAAGAGCAGAAAAGAGCAAAACTTCTCCTGCAAGCCCTTTTTATAATGGCATTATTCTAACCTAAACATTTCCCATTAGACCCCATCTCCCAACGCTGTTCCACCAGGGATTTGACTTTCAACACGCAAACTTAGAGGAGTCAAACACTTTCAAACCATAGCACAAGCCACACAGTTTTCATCGCAACTACTCAACAGTTGTATCGTGAAAGCAGCCAGAAGCAACATGTAAGCAAATAGGTGTGGCTGTGGTCCAATTTAACATGAATTAAGAAAACAGGAGACTTC
>NW_012098854.1:130700-132973 GCF_000951045.1 Mandrillus leucophaeus | reverse complement strand
GATAGTTTGACTAAATTGAAGCCCTTACAATTATCACCATTACTATTACTTTACCCTAATACTTGCAGCATAAGCAGCAAATGTGACCAAACAAATCTTAACACTCACAAGTTTTATAAGTTTTAAAGTGTTAGATTTCTCATGCATAAAGCAGATTTTGTTAATGGCTTTTCAAAAAAAATAAATTCTTTTAAATAAGACCCACAAAATTATTGATGACATTGTTCTTCCTTCCAGGCAAAACTGCTAGTTTAGTTCACAGAACTACTGCCTGCAAGGTCAGTTTAGTTTACAGCTTTTAAGTTTTACTTGTAAATGTTTATTCTGAATAGTCTTTTTGAAACATTGATGATCACAAAAATCTCCTTTCATTTTATAACAATTTATAACTTATTTTAAGGTACACGAAATAATGTAAACCACTAACTGTTTGCCTTTTCAGTAAAAGTAGAATTCCAGTCAAATGTATTCATAATTGTGTTCGCTATTCGGCATGATTTGACACCTTTGGGGGTCATAGGCTGAGAAAGCTGGCGAAGTGCCTATGTTTTATACTATAGTGTATGACTCTTACATATTGCACTGAAATACTCTCAGAGTTAAATATCCATGCAACTGAGATTGCCCATCAAATGCGATATACATAAGAATTGATTTCCTAACTCCCCTTTCATGAAAACACAATCCAGCCCCTGCAGTGGGTGAGCCATGATTCTTCCAAGAGTCATTTAAAGTGCCTGAGTGAGGATTTTCTCCAAGAATAGGGAAATTTGAAGGCTCCCCATGAGTTGAGGTGAGAAATGCTTCCCAGTCAGAGAGCCCAGGGCCAGGGCATCCCACAGTGGGTACGACACACCCCTCTGTCTAAGGGATCCATGCTCTCTGACCCGGGTGGCCAGGCTGATCCTTACCCAGGGGTGACAGAGGATGGTGAGTGATGTGTGGTCGAGAGCTTTGCTTGCTGACTCCAAAACCCCAAACTTTAGAAGTCAATAAACAGCGCTTCCTGGGAACTCAGCTATGGGCTTCTGCCATAGTCCTTCTCCCTGATTCTGTTAATCATTAAGCTCTCTTTCTCCAAATTTAAGAATGAGTCATGGCTTTAATGCAGCCTGATAAAGGTTCAGCATCAATGGCCTGCCCTGTGATTTCCAGGTCAAAGGATAAGAAAAAAGAGAGAAAAATGACAACTACCAACTTAAGAGAGGCCTGTGAAGAGTGTTTCCGGTGAAAAATAATGCTGACCTCCAAATGACCTTCAGTACAATAGTGCTTCTGCTCAAGGATAAACTGAACCTAGGCTAAGGTCTAGCAACATAAAAGTAAGATGGGGTTTCTTTTAACTGCCATATTTTGACATTTGCTAATATTTGATACAAATGGCTAATTTTGATTGGGACAGCTAAGAGAGAAAATCCCATAGAAATCCTCCCAGATTTTGAAGGTCCTGGCTTAGTGATTATATCATCCAATGCTTACTATTGATATGACAGGGCATGATTTGTTGACTTGGAGATATTTGTTTTGTTACAGTCATTTCAAACATCCAACTGCTAGTAATTTTTGGATAGCTTGAAACCATAGTAAGTTTTTTTTTCTTGGCCAAATTAGATACAAACAGGGAAGTCTGAACTTAGGGAATAAATCACATTTCAAATATTTGATAATGAGAATAATTTTCCTTATTATCCCAGCAGATGAAATTTTCAGAGCTCAAATGAGAGTAGAATATGTTAAAGTAGGTCAAATGCATGGTTTTTGTGGTCAGATATGTTGTTTAATTACTAATTTTTTTAAAAAAATACACCAAGTTGGAGTTCAGGGCCTGAGAAAGCCCTGAGGTCACATTTTACCATGAACCAGGCAAACCATATATGCTGCCCCATATCCCATTGAGCAATCCGTTGCTGCTGAAATCTATTTGATAAATTGGTTATTATTGAATGATAAACTATTAAGCAGGGCTCAGGGAAACCAAAACACAGTAAGTGACGTATAAGTAGATGACTATCAGACCAAGAATTTAATTCTAGTACAGTTTCAGGCCAAAAGTTTTACATTTTCATAATGTTTTGTAACTAAGAAAGTATTTGCATATACAAGCACTCATTTTATTTAAACCTCATGATAAACTCCTGTGGTTGGTGTTACCATTTCATTCTATAGATGCAGATGGTGAAGACAGAGTTTGGATCCACGTCCTTGCTCAAATTTCGTGTCAAATTATAATCCCCAATGTTGGAGGTAGAGCATGGTAGGGAGGTGATCGGATC
>NW_012098854.1:126323-128080 GCF_000951045.1 Mandrillus leucophaeus | reverse complement strand
CCAAGGTCTCTACTAAGTAGGAGAGCTGTGAATTAAACCAAAGGCTTTGACTTCCTAAAATAGAGCCCCTTCCTAGCCATGCTGACCCCAATGACAAACTCCTAACTTTGAATATCTTTCTGGGCAGCGCTTCTCCCTCATTTTTTCCCTGAGAAGCCATATAAGAAGCTTTTCTTCCGTTTGAAAAATGATGCTGAAGAAAGAAGGAAAACCCTGCTTGATTCACTGAAGCAGGAGGTAGAAATTCTGAACCGCTAAGTGGTTCTTCTTGTTCCTAGGGTAAGCCTCCCTTTCAACTTTACATTGTCAAGCATTGGACTTTCCTCATCTGCCTGGCCTGTGCGTGGCACACAGGTGTGCAGGGAAGTAGTTTTGGCTATGTGCAAGTGCCAGGAAACACTCCAAATCTGAATTTATTTTCCTCCCTTTACACTGGCCTCCAAATATGGTAAATCATATTTAGGGTTGAAGTCTAGACATAAAGACCTATTTAACACATTACATAGCTGAAATATAGCACTATCCCACTGCTAAATGTTCTGTCTAGTAAATGCACAGGTCCTGGATCATGAAACTCACTCTGAGGGCATGAAAATATTCAAGAACTGGGAATCCCAGGACAATTATTTTGGGATGGAGTGGGGGGAGAATAAAACTGGCTACCTTTAATAATGTATTTCTCTCATTCCTTTTCCATATTTGAATTTTAGAAAGTCTATAAAGCTCAGAGGGAATCTGTTCATTCCACACACTTTATATCCATGAATCCCTTTTTTGTGCACTTCCCATGTCGGAACCGCACAATAATGCAACCATTACTTGCCAATTGCATGAACTTTGGTCTCAAATGGGTCATGGGTCAGTTTCAAACAAAGCACTAAATGTGAAATGATAAGCAACTTCCATGCCTATGATATTACGAGATTTTATTTTTCACATAGTGGACACAATGGCATAGTTTTGTCTTTATTTTTCAGTTAATGACGATAATGTGGATATTGCTCAAAGCCAGGAACAGGTCTAACAATTCTGCTAAAGACATAAACTTTTCAGCATTACCCAGTTCAATATAATATGCCTTTTCTTCCTAATCATTTAATGAAAATTTCCTTGCTCATGAATAGTAAAGGATTTCATAAGAAAAAGGCCATTGACAAAATTTGACTTATAATGGAAAAATCTAACACATTGAAAGTTATATAACTGGTCACTGTTAAGACGTGGTTGCACCCATTTGTGCTAATGCTACAGGTACTAATGCAAAAAGTAATAATAATTTTTAAAGCCTCAACTTAGTCAAATTTTCTATCATTTATATAATTCATACAATAAGTGCTAAATATCACAAGTTTTACATTTAAATGCTAGAGAAGGTGTTTATAACAAGGTGAATACTATAACTTTAGTATTAAGGTATGTAAATGAATTTGAACCCATGACTAAAAAGTGTTCAAATCCATCCAGTTTTGTAAATAATGGAGTGGTACAAACAGTACGACTTGGCATTAGATTTTTGGATTGTAACCAAGTGTCTCTAACAAAATTCCCAGTCCTTTGCATGCACTGCCAACCCTCAGTGGTTCTGATTATTCTTAAGGGCTTATGAGTTTTGTTTCATGATAACCCACAAGCCTAGAATCAAATGATATAGTTCTGACCCAATTTATAAGTCTAATAACTATAGGTTATATGCTCACTTTTAAAGAATTATAATTATTTTAAAAATATAATTTTATGAATTATATAAATGATATAAA
>NW_012098854.1:113452-124308 GCF_000951045.1 Mandrillus leucophaeus | reverse complement strand
TATAAGTAGATGACTATCAGACCAAGAATTTAATTCTAGTACAGTTTCAGGCCAAAAGTTTTACATTTTCATAATGTTTTGTAACTAAGAAAGTATTTGCATATACAAGCACTCATTTTATTTAAACCTCATGATAAACTCCTGTGGTTGGTGTTACCATTTCATTCTATAGATGCAGATGGTGAAGACAGAGTTTGGATCCACGTCCTTGCTCAAATTTCGTGTCAAATTATAATCCCCAATGTTGGAGGTAGAGCATGGTAGGGAGGTGATCGGATCATGAAGGTGGTTTCTCATAAATGGTTTAGCACCATCCCCTTGGTGCTGTTTTGATAGTGAGTTCTCATGAGTTGTTTAAAAGTGTGCAGCATCTCCCCCTACACCTTGCTCCTGCCATGTAAGACACCTGCTCCCACTTTGCCTCTGCTAAGAGTTAAAGCTTCCTGAGGCCTCCACAAAAGCAGAAGCCACTAAACTTCCTGCACCACCTGCAGAACCTTGAGCCAATTAAACCTCTTTTCCTTATAAATTACCCAGTCTCAGATGTTTCTTTGTAGCAATGTGAGAACAGACTAATGTAGTGACACTCAGTGAGTTTAAGAGCATGCAATAGATATTCATTCTGTCAAATAGTTACTGGGTGTTTAAGAGCACTCAGTAGAAATTCATTCATTCAAATAGTTATTAGTCGAGTGCCTATAATGTGCCAGGGTTGTGTAGTAAATAGCCAGAACCTGAACTCGGTTTGGATAACTAAATCTACTGTCAAAAACATTGTTTCAAAGAACACTAAGAAGTAGGCAGCAGCTTCCAATCTCTTAAGTTTGTCACATAGTTGACATCTCTTTGCCTCCCAGCACTGTGCCAAGCTACTTTTGACAATCTAATGGCTAGAAAGCAATGACTTTATCAACCCCTGAAATACTAATTATAGGCAAACTGTGAGATAGTGCTGAGAGGCAGCTATCCCCCTGTCACCACAGGGCCTTTCTCTGTACTTGCTCCCTGTATGACTGTGTCTCACCTTTTCCGCTTCAACTCACTCCTATTTGAAAAGCAATCTGAAACAAAAGCAGATTCTTTCTGAAAACTTGATTAAGAAAAGGAAGAAAAATATACATGTTTAAAATGAGAGATTTAACCATAGATATAGGAGAGACTATATTTCTGTTGAAAAGTATATGCAACTCTGTGGAAATAAAATTGAAAATCTAGAGGAAAGTGGTAAATTTCCAACAAAATATAAATTACCAAAATTAGCCTAAGAGAAGAATAAAACCTAAACAAGCCAATAATCATAGAAGATAACTAAAGCCATGCTTTGAAGAAAAGATACAGGCCCAGGTGGTGTTACAGATATATCTAGTCTTTAAAAACTGATAATTCATGTTATTTAATGTACATTAGCTTATAGAAAATACATTAATCTCCATTTTATACAATTAGAAATACCTGATTAACAAAACCCAATAGTACAAACCAGAAACTTACAAATGTTTTCATTATCAACACAGATGAAAATTTTAAATAAAATATTGCCAATCTAATCCAACAATAAATGAAAAGAGCAACAATTTGAGTTTATTCTAGATATTCAAGGATAGTACAATGTTAAACATTCTTTTCAGATAATCCATTACACCAACAAAGTGAGTGTGAAAATGCATATTGTTATGACTATAACAATAGTATACAAAATTGGATTTATAAAAATTCGCCATATATAATTTGTAAAACCTCTAAATAAAATAGAAGTAGAAAGTAAATAAAATAGAAGTAGAAAGTAAATAAAATAGAAGTAGAAAGTAAATAAAATAGAAGTAGAAAGAAAATACAATAGACTATTTGCCACACACCAGATTAAGAGCCAGCGTCAAGATAAACAGTAAAATGTTAATGTCATTTCTATTAAAATCAGGAACGAGGCAGAAAGTCAACATCAATATTCTCATTCAACATCGTTTTAGAGCTAACGCACTAAAGAAAAAAATGAAATAATGCATACAAATATTGGAAACTATTGGAAAATGAAAAAGTTATTCTTTTTTGCAGAATGTGAATGTAGACTTAGACATCCAGAGACTAATTTAATAAATTAACAGTACTAAAAAAAGAATGGATTTAAGGTAAAGTACAAAAATATTTAGTTTCTCTTTATACTAGCAATAACCAATAGAATAGAATAACATAGCATATTAGAAATATTCACAATAGCAATAATTATGACCAAATATACATGACAGAGATATAAAATTATACTGAAGACATAAATCAAGACTTGAATGAATTGAATGTATACCCTGATCGTGAATGAGGAGTTTTAACATCATAAAATGTTACCCTTTCAAAATTAACATGTAAATTTTATTCAATTCAAATATACATATTTTGGAGTTGAGTAACATTTCAAAGTCAACTGAAAGCATCTGAGAATAACCAAGAAGACTCAAAAAATGTTTTTATATGGGGCTAGCCTTATTAGATATTAAACCTACTTCAATGTACTGTAATAAAAGGAATAGACAATAAAATGTGGAATTAAATAGAGAGTAAAAGAAAAACTATGTATATATGGGATCCTGATAAATGACAGAGGAAAGCAGGTTTTGTTTAATATGTGATGCAAGATGGGCATGGTGGTGCATGCATGCCTGTAATCCCAGCTACTGAGGCTGAGGTGGAAGGATTGCTTGAACCTAGGAGTTCAAGACCAGCCTGGGGAACATAGTGAGAATCGATCTCAAAAAGAAAAATAAAGGAATAGATTAGAAAATACATCATGCAAATACAGTAGGCTAGTCATAGAGAAAAAAGTTCTTGGTTTGCATAACTTTAGAGCAGAGGAAATCTTCATGCGCAAGACAGGAAACTCAGAAGCCATTAAGTAAACTAATAAATGTAGATTCTATATGACAATTTAAAAGGCTTTTAGAGCAAAATATATTATACAAATAATACTAGTAAACAAAAAATATTGACCTACTCTGTACCAAACGCTATACTACATGTTTCATATTTATTGATTCATTTAATCCTCATTCCATTCTATGAACTAAGCATGATTTTCATTTCCATATTTCAGAAGATAAATCTACAGCCTCAGGTCACACACCAGTAAATAATAAACCTAAAATCTGAACCTAGACAGTCTGGCTGTAGAAACTGGGCACTACACTAAGATGCCACTCACATCATTCATTGACTTGGAATATATATTTGCAATATATAAGACTACCAATTATACCACAAATGCACAATAAATTCTATAAATTAATAATAATAATGAAAGACAAGCAACCAATAGAAACACCAATGAAGGAGATGAACGATTAATTCACAAAACAGGAAATTCAAGTGGCCAATAATCATAAAATTTCACGCTACTGGGCAAATGCAAATAAAAGCAGTAGGCAAGTTATGAAGAATGACAAAATCCAGTGCTATCAAGGATGTGAGGAAACAATCACATTCAGGTGTTGCTGATGGAAATATGAGGATGAATTGTCACACTTTTAAAATCTGGCCATATGGCTGAAAATGCAATATGTATATATACTCTCTCACTCAGCAATCTCACTTTTGACTATCTATCTTATCCAAGTAAAAACACAAGAATGTAAGACTACAATGTAAGAATATTTATTACAGCACTGTAATAAGTATTACATTGTTACAGCGTCAATTTTAAGGAATATTATATAGCTGTTAAAAAGAAAAAAGGAAGGGCTGGGCACAGTGGGTCAACATCTGTAATCACAACATTTTGGGAAGTTGAGGTGGAAGGATCACCTGAGCCCAAGAGTTCAAGACCAGCCTGGGCAAGATAGTGAGACATAGTGAGACACTGTCTCTACAAAAAAATTAAAAATTAGCTGGCCATGGTTGTGCACGCCTATAGTACTAGCTACTTGGCAGGCTAAGGTAGGAGGACTGCTTGAGCCCAGGAGATGGAGGCTGGAGTGAGCCATGATTGCACCATTGTATTGTAGCCTGAATGAGAAAGCGAAACCCTGTGTCTTAAAAAATAAAGATTTATATATATTATTTTGGGGGGAGTCCATGTATTGTTTAGCAAGAAGACAATTACCAAATAATGTGTAAAATATCCTCCCATTTAGAGAAATCAGACAAAGATACTATTTGCTTTTATTGGAGCACTGAGAAAGGCTATTAATTTCATTCATATTGGTTTCCCTTGGGAGTGAAATAAACGAGGAGAGTGTAGAGACTATTGTCCTTTTCCAGATAAATGGACAAGAGGTGGAGAGAAAGCAGTGGAGAGAGAGACAGACAGACAGAGAGAGAGAGAGAGAGAGAGAGAGAGAGAGAGATTGTCCTACTTGAAAAAAAAAATCTGAAAGTAAATGCTTTGATATGCAAAGGAAATTCCTGGAAAATATACAAGAATGTGCTTTGATATGCAAATAAAATTTCTGGAAAATACACAAGAATGGAGTGGAATTAGAGAATGAGTAAGGGAATGAAACTTCTCTTAATACCCCTTTGTTTTGTCTTGTTTGAATTTGTTTTTTGCACAGGGAACATTTATTCATTGTTTAAAATCTGGCAAACTAATTCTAATGGTTGGAAGTAGCTTAATGTCACCTTTCAAGGAATATTTAAATTTTAATGAACAACTCTGAACTCTGAAGAATCAGCCTATTACTAGTAGATCATTAGGGCCATTTAGAGAGGAACTCCTCAAAACACACCATATGGACCTACTAAGTTGGTCTGCCTACTCACATTGTTTTCAAATTTCTTGTCAAACATACAGAACTTCAGTTCTTAAAAGCTTCTGCTCTCAGGATTTCATGGAAGCTGGGAAGGGCATGTTTAATATTGGGATGACAATCCATGAAATGTGGAGATTGGTAAATGTATCATATATGTCTGTTAACACTATTCATATCACCTCTCTCCAGGTCGTTTTTTATATCAGGCTGATTCACAGATCAGAAAGAACCACAAATCTCTATTTGTGGTTTTGTTGCCAAACCTATTTGTTGTGTATCAGTCTCAAGGACACTTAAAGTTGGAGATTGTATTTCACCAGGATAGATACTATGAAGAGCCATTTATAGCTATCTGACTTTAAGTTACCAATAGAAGGTAGATATTGATCACATAAAGCAACAGATGATAATATTAAGAAAATAAATATTCTGATGTTAATGCCTATAGGCAACTTCAGCAGGTGGAAATTACAATAATTAATAAAAGAAGAAATCACTTACTTGCATAAGTCAATGTTATAATATCAGAACTGGCTGGATATGGGGGAGCACGAAGAAACATTTAAAAGTTATTATTTAGAGGTCCTGAAATTCAGTTTTTCTCTTTGCATTGTCTTAATAAATCACACATCAAATAATACAGTTGAAAGAAAAAAATTCAGTGAAATGAGAATTGAATGCCAGGTTGAGTAGAGAATTGTAACTGGAGAATAATCATCCTTACAGATACAGATGACACTTACAGGTGGAGTTATCCCTTCCTTTTTCTCTCCCATCTCAACTCCTAAAATGAAGTGATAATTACTTTAAAAGCAAAATGGTTCTGGATACATTGATAGGTACTTTTCCCCAAAGACTGTAAGTAGCAAATTTTAACAGTTGATGAATCATGTTATTTCTCATCTCAATTAACAAACTATAATAGTTAGCAAAAAATCTCCTACGAGGTATTCGTTTATCTCAGTACAAAATGTTGGAGGTTGAAATCTGACCCAGAAAATGGAGCAGAAAGATCACGAAATGGAAATCATATAACTGTCATCATGAGTAATATTCTGTTCTTCTGGACCTGAATCATAGCATTTGTACTAGAAATGCCTTTATTTCTTTCTCAAGAAAAATAAAGAAAACATCAAAAACTTAGAAATATAAACAAAAAATAGACAAACATTGAGTCTCCTAAATGAACTCATTGTGAGAAAGTTTTTATTAAAAAAAACATGAAAAAATATACTACATCAGGGTTTTTTACAGAAATAAAATAAACACTTGCCACATTCACAGAACAGACAGAAGACAATAGTGGTCAATTATATTACACTCCTACTCCTGAGAAAATATCGCACAGTCCAGGAAATGAGTTCTGAGATCCTTCCTGTATGTGGTAATATGTCCCAGGGAGCCTTATTGTCTATTAAACTCCCTATTTTCACACAGTGGATATGTGTTTTTATTGATTTTTATGTACCACACCTTCTGTTCTGCAATGGACTTAAGATAGCTTAAAGAGACACATAAAGTGCAATAGAACCTCATAAATTAAAAGTTTGAGCATAGATGAAAAAATATGGCTAGAAACGTAAATGGAGGCCAAAAAAAGACATAATAGCCATGCTCTTGCTCTTGGTGAGCCACAGAATTTGATGCTAAGCTTTCTAGCAGTGACAGAGAAAAGGAAGACATCAAACTCCAGCATATTTTTGGAATCGGAAAAAACCCTGATGAACCTTGAGTGCTGGCTTAAATTATTCTGTTTTTAATAGAAGTAAAAGTATAAAGTAATTAGTAGAGATCTAATAGAGTGCTTACTAGAATTCCAGGTACTTTTCTCAATACATTACACACACCAAATCATTTAATCTTCACAAAATCTAAGTAGATAATTCTATTATCTCCTTTTTGTAGATTAGAAAGACAAGAAACAAAGAGTTATATAACTTGCCCAAGATCATGCATCAACATATAAGATGTTATTCAATGCGTCCTTAGCTAAGCAACGTATAAACTCTAGGTACTTTATAGCTTTTATGTATTCACCTATATGAAACAAATTTGATTGCATATAAGCAAAACTACAAAAACAAGGCAAGGTAACAACCTTAATTTTACACAATAAATGGTGTTGTTTGAAACTAAGTCCTGCTTGCACTGAGTATAGAATTGAGTGCTAAGATGAAAGTTCATTCAAGTTTGGCATGCTACAATTTGATGGACTCAGTTCTCCCTCCATTTTTCTCTAATTAGAATACTGAGACACCTAGTTCATATGGCCTATTGAGATACCGTTTGGCCTTCCTTTGGTGAGAAGACATCCTCAATGTATCAAGCCCACCAGTGTTCTTTTCTTTTTACCTAGCAACAAATCAAGAAGTATCACTTGATATCAACTCTATTGGAAGCACAAACATGAACTCAGGTAGTGAAACTGTGGACCAGTTTTAATTATACAATGCAAATGATCAAAAATATGCTTATATTAGTTTTCTAGAATATCATTTAAATAAAAACACAAAATTTATGTATTCTTGTGAATAACTCTAGTCTCCTTTTTGGGGAAATACTTTATGGAGAAACATACTTTATAATGTTCTTCATTTTTAAAAATAAACTGCTCAAGTATTACTAATCTTCATACTAGAAGACAGTTATTTCTCATGGGGCAAAGGAATATAAGGAGGATAGTGTCAAATTAATTAAATTAATGATGGCTTTGGCAACCATCCTATGAAAAAAGAAAAGTATCTGAAAATATAATGACGACATCACCCCAACAATCAACTCAGTAAGAGTAACCCTGATGATCTGGTTTTATTTGGGGGTATTTTGAAGCAGGGGAAACAAAGCGCTGGGGAAAGAAGTTTGTGGCAATAAACTCAAAGATGTCAAATACCTCATTGCAGCTATTACATCTTGGCTTCCACATGGCCTTCAATAGCAAGGTCTTCTATAGAAACCTAAAGAGCCAAATAGGAACTTGAACCTGAATAGACATGTTCCCTTTCACTCACAGGCTGAGAGAAGAATATTCTTTGGAAGTGTGCATCCAAGAATGTTTACTTGTATAATGTCTTTAAGCTTGGAAATCAACAAGATCTTAAAGATTCATTATGATTTTCATTTGTTTCCATTTTCAGTACTGTTACCCATTAGAATGTTTTAAAACTGACTTAAGCATCATAAAATGTGTTATCTCATATAATAAAAAGTCCAATGTTGGTGTAGCTTCCAGGGTGGCTGATTTAGCAGCTCAAGGAAGTCCAGGTTCCATATCTTTCTGTCTCATTGCTTTCCTTCCACAGTGTGGACATTTTCCCCACAAGTTTTCCCCAGAAGTCAGCAGTATCATTGCTAGTAGTGAGAAAGTACATTATTCCTCATTCATATCCAGCAGACAACAAATGAGTTTCTCCACCAATTATACAATAAAACTCCTTTAGTCTGATTGGCTAATCATCGGCCCCATTGCCAACAACATTCCATGAGCTAATTGTTTAAACCATGCTACTAACCAATCCATGCAAGAGACATGAAATTACCATGATTGCTGTAGACTAGTCAGAGCCCAACCCAGAAACTGGAGCTGGCGTCACCTTCCCCTAAGTCAATTGAGCTGCACTTTGTGGATTCCTGCATAGAATTAGAGTTCCAGTCTGGAGGGGAAAGTGGGGATAGGACACTGAATAGGCTATCAACAAATCTTCAAGCAATAAAAGCTTTTCCTAAGAATGTTACAGGAAAACATTTTGAACTGTGCCCTTGTATCTCTTGTATGGGCTGAAATGCTTGCATGTTGCATGTTGTAGTGGGGGTCACTTCTCTGTGGTGATGTTTATATCTTTAAGGGTCAAATATCATTTATTGTCCATATATCCTAATAAGTGTTTTTATCAATTAAAACCACAGCTGCTTGGTGTCAGCCACATAGAAATAATAACTTGTTCCTTTAATTAATATCTCATTATAGGGCCTTTCTATTCCATTACTTCAGTGACGGGATGATTTGAGTTAGTAAGAACAGTTTATTCATTTGATGACCATATCTTCGTTAACAACCAATTGCCAGCTAGGGGCTATAGAATGGGTACACAGGCAACAGTCATTTCTGTGTATGTATTTCACATTCTATGAATTCATTCCATAGAAAGCAGCATGGTTAACATTAAACCCAGTGGAAAGATAAGCTAATAAACATGTAAACATGTTAATCAGTAAGATTCTTGGATGAGTTAGACCCTGAGCTGGATTTGAATGAAAGAGCAAGAGAGTGAGGGAAGGTATTCCAGACAAGCAGGCTCCTGTGGACAAAGGAAGAAGGCAGGGTGGTGACTCTCTGGGAAGAGAGCGGTGGTTAGGAGGATTGAACAGAAGACCATGGGACTAATTCACCAATAACTTAGGTTGGAATCTGAATTAGTGGAGAAGGAGAAACCTAATGAAAGATATAGGAATAAAATGAACATTTGTTGGATGTCTGTACTAGATGCTATGTTGTGTGTTTCATTCATTCATTCATTCATTCATTCATTCATTCATTCACTCATTTAGACTAACTCTTGCCCAGGCTATACTGCAGTGGCATGATCTCAGCTCACTGCAACCTTCACCTCCCAAGTTCAAACAATTCTTTTGCCTCAGCCTCCCTAGTAGCTGAGACTACAGGTGCCCACCACCACACCCTGATAATTTTTTTTGTATTTTGAGTAGAGACGGGGTTTCACCATGTTGGCCAGACTGGGCTTGAACTCCTGACCTTAAGTGATCCGCCTGCCTCAGCCTCCCAAAGTTCTGAGATTACAGGCATGAGCCACTGTGCCTGTCCTATATATTTATCTTATTTAATCTTCACAAGAATCTAGCAAAGTAAGTATGATCATTATCATTTTATTTCTATGGGTGAGGATCAAAGAAGTAAATTGTCAATGATCACACAACTAGTGATGGGCAGAAGAATTTTCATCCAAGTCTGTTTACTCCAGATCTCGATCTTTTCCCATGGCCTGGTATTGTCTCTTGTTGGAGAAGAGAATGCTCTAATAAGAATCTTAGCATTCAGAATTGACCACAGTCTGTAGGAGGACCTGAGAAAGGGTACTGCAGTCATCTAAAAGCAAGGTGGGTGGGGGAGGGGAGTGGCAGACAAAGTGTGTATGAAATACTTGATTATGGAGATGTAGATGGGATAATGTATAGTTATAATCAATTAACTATGGGAAGCAAAGAATTCTACAGTAACTCCAGAGTCTTTGCTAGGTTAATTGGTGAAATGGCTCTGCTTCCAACCAAAATACAGAAGATAAAACATCAGAACTTGATTGTCCTTGGACCAAGGATAGTAATTCAACCAAGAAATATTGGAAAGGTATTTTTATATGTAGATGTGTGGGTAATTTTCTACAGGCCTCTCATTTCAGAACAGCCATATTTCAGATTTTCAAAAGGTATACTTAGGATTCAACTCACTTGGAATTTGTTCTAATTTTGAAAACAGTTAAATTTTCCTTTTTCTTTTATATATTAAAGACATAAGAAATATATTTTAAAATCCATATCATACTCTAAAGTTTAGCATCTAAATAAACCCAGCACTGCTTAAGGTCAATTGACCAAAAAATAGACAGTGACTATCCATATACATATATAACTTATAATAGCACTTCATGAAATAGCAAGTTTTTCTGGATAACTTTAAATACATATTCAGTACATATTCTAAAGTCTCATTTTCTTTTGATTGGATATGTTATAATCGAAGTTTGTTTATAGGTCTCAGTATGGGATTTCAGAACAAAGAACTTCGTTTGGGATTTAAGAGGTGCATGGTAAATGTTTGTTGAATGGCAGTGATGGGCCATCCGGAGCGGCCACTGCCACCATGCCAGCTGCAGCAGGGAGGCACACCAGGGGCTGCATGGAGCCAGCAGGAGCTGGGGACAAGAGGGGACCCCACCCCTTCCGAGTTGGGGCAGGAGCTTCCTGGGTGCCACTGCAACTGCCCAGCCCATGGCTGCAAATTCAGGCATCCCTGGGTTCTCAGGGCCTAGGAGCAGGTGGGAGCCCTGCCCTCCTGGGCATAGCTGCAGCTGCCCAAACTGTGGCTACAGTCCCAGGCCTCCTGCTGTA
>NW_012098854.1:72370-113402 GCF_000951045.1 Mandrillus leucophaeus | reverse complement strand
TTTGGGATTTAAGAGGTGCATGGTAAATGTTTGTTGAATGGCAGTGATGGGCCATCCGGAGCGGCCACTGCCACCATGCCAGCTGCAGCAGGGAGGCACACCAGGGGCTGCATGGAGCCAGCAGGAGCTGGGGACAAGAGGGGACCCCACCCCTTCCGAGTTGGGGCAGGAGCTTCCTGGGTGCCACTGCAACTGCCCAGCCCATGGCTGCAAATTCAGGCATCCCTGGGTTCTCAGGGCCTAGGAGCAGGTGGGAGCCCTGCCCTCCTGGGCATAGCTGCAGCTGCCCAAACTGTGGCTACAGTCCCAGGCCTCCTGCTGTATGGAGCAGGCAGGAGCCCCACCCTCCCCTGGGCACAGCTGCAGCCACCCAAACCACAACTGTAGACCCAGGCATCTCTGCCCTCTTGGAGACCCAGGAAGGCCCCCCCTGCCCTTCTAGGTTTGGAAATGCCTACTTCAACTGCCTGGCTTCTCCCTGCTGTCAATGCCTGCTCTGATCTCAGAGCAAAGTCAGGGTAGAACCTGGGTACTGTTGCAGCCTGGCCAGGTGTGCACATACTTGGGGCAGTGCTGACCTGCCAGCCCCTTGCAGCCTCAGGCCCCTCCAGACTTTGGGTGCTGACAGGCATAGGAGAGAAGCTGAGGTGGGGCTGAGGGCAGCTTGGTGCTGGCCTGTAGATGAACCTTGGCACCTACAGTTTGGGCACCATGAATGGCAGCAGGAGGCAGACAGGTTCCTAGGCAGAAGGGGGGCAGTCCCTGGTGAGGCCCCACCTTCAGGCCAGGGAAGGCCTGCAGGCTGGGGGCCAGGCTGCCAGACCTGCGGACCTGAATGGGAACTTGTGGTGCCTTTTCTGAGCCTATCCATGGCCACCCACGGACCAATCAGTGTACACTTTTTCCCCTCCAGGGCCCATAAAAGCCCTGGGCTCAGCCACAGCTGAGCCGGTATCAGGACGGCCAGCTGTAGGGAGGACCAATCAACTCTAAGGCCTCTTCTCTGCTGGGAATGCAGATGACAGGATGACCTACCTGCAGAGAGGAGCTACGCACTCTAGGGCCTCATCTCTGCTGAGGGCTGCAGAGGTGAAGGAGAGACAATGGGGAGATGACAGGATGACCTGCCTGCAGAGAGGAGCCACCCCCTCAAGGGTCTCCTCTCTGCCGATAGCTGAACACTTGTTAGGACAACTTGTCCTGCAGAGAGGAGCTACCCTCATTAGGACATCTTGGCTGCAGAAAGGAGCTGCTCTCTGTGGGTTTCCTTTGAGCTGTTCCATTGCTCAGTAAAGCTCCTCTTCATCTTGCTCACCCTCCACTTGTCTGCATACCTTATTCTTCCTGGTTGTAGGACAAGAACTTGGGACCCACGGAATGGTGAGGCTAAAATAGCTTTAACACAAACAGGGCTGAGACATGCCCCTTGCTCTCCATGTTGCAGGCAAAGAGAGGGAAAGAAGAGTTGTGGCCCTTTGGGGATCCCAGACCTGGGAGCTCCCTGAGTCAGGGCTACAACTCCTCCCTCTTTGGAGTCCTGCAGTTCCTGGCATCTCCAAGCTTCCAGGAGTCACTGTGTTTCCTGGTGTCAGCTGTAGAAGCTGCTTGCAGTGCACGTGGTTCAGCCATAGCCTTGTGGAGAGCCAGCACCTGTGCTGGCTCCTCTAGCTGCTTGCCCCGCTGCAGCAGGTGGCACGTCTGACTGCACAGTGGCCAGATTCCATGGTCACTCACACACCCCTCACCGTTCCATGCCTGACTTGCCCTTGGCAGGCGTGGGACCCAGGCCAGTAGCATGAGCCGAGCACAGCCTGCCAGGCCAAGTGGGCAAAACACAAACCCGACAGGCCCAAGCAAAACTTGGGCAAAGGCAACACAAGCCACAGAGGTTTCTGGCCAGAAAATTGACACTCCAAAGATCCCATAACAGCAGCATGTTTCTTAAATGCAAATTTACATTTTATTTTAGTCTTTTGGAAAGGAAAGAGCTCCTGGCTTCTCTGCTTATTTGCTACATAACTTCAAGAAAGTTTTTTAACATCCTAAGGGTTGTCAGTAATGCTTACCTAACAGTATTGCTGTGAAGATCAAACATAGCAGTAAATGCAAAATCACCATATAAATATTTTTATTAAGAAAATTAAGTAGGCCAAACATGGTGGCTCACACCTGTAATCCCAGTACTTTGTGAAGCCGAGGCAGATGGCTCCCTTGAACTCAAGAGTTTGAGACCAGCCTGGTCAACATGGGGAAACCTAATTTCAACAAAAAAAATTTAAAAATTAGTCAGGCGTGGTGGCGTGTGCTTGTAGACCCAGCTACCTGGGGGCTGAAATTGGAGGATCACTTGAGCCTGGGAGGTCAAGGCTGCAGTGAGCTGTTTGCGCCACTGCACTCTAGCCTGGGTGACAGAGCAAGACCCTGTCTCAAAAAAAAAAAAAAAAAGGCCGGGCGCGGTGGCTCACGCCTGTAATCCCAGCACTTTGGGAGGCCGAGGCGGGTGGATCACGAGGTCAGGAGATTGAGACCATCCTGGTGAAACCCCTTCTCTACCGAATATACAAAAAACTAGCCGGGCGAGGTGGCGGGCGCCTGTAGTCCCAGCTTCTAGGGAGGCTGAGGCAGGAGAATGGCGTGAACCCGGGGGGCAGAGGTTGCAGTGAGCGGAGATCGCGCCATTGCACTCCAGCCTGGGCGACAGAGCGAGACTCCGTCTGAAAAAAAAAATAATAAATAAAAAAATAAGAAAGAAAGAAAGAAAGAAAGAAAGAAAGAAAGAAAGAAAGAAAGAAAGAAAGAAAGAAAGAAAGAAAGAAAGAAAGAAAGAAAGAAAGAAAGAAAGAAAGAAAGAAAGAAAGAAAGAAAGAAAGAGAAAAAGAAAAAAAAAGAAATAAGCAAACAATCAAACAAACAAAATTAAGTTACAACTGTGAAATATTTTAGCTAGAAGCTGTTGAGCACCTTTGCCACAGCACTAAGGCAAACCTTTATCCTTTAATATAAGTATCTGATGCAAACGAACGACCTTTAGATTTTTGCAGCACGTCCACTCTGTACAACTCAAATCAGTGATCATGTAACAACTCTCAAATGTCTTAAGTAAGTTTTTGACTAAAAAGAAATATTGATGTTAGGTGTGTAAGATATCGGAGAAGACTCCATTGGGGAAAAAACCGGAGAGCACACACAGAAAAGAATGATGAGGGTAGCTAACAGCTACAGTTAGCTTGGAATTTTGATGGTAGGAGGGAATAAAAAATTCCAGTCTCGGCTTGGAATTTTGATGGTAGGAGGGAATAAAAAGAATCAGAAAGGCCATACATTTGGAACATCCATCAATAGTTTCTACAATGGTTCTAAAAATGTGATTCCCTTAGACACAGAGGCTTTTTCAATCCTCCACTCCTCTCAGGTGCAATGCAAAAAAAGTGTTTTTAGATATTGTCTATAAGAGCTACTATGGTGCTGTAGAACAAAAATTAAGCAAATACAGAATTAGCTCAAAGGTCAATGTTGTTTTTATATAACTCTAGGCTATACTACAAAATCTCTACCCATGACCTTGCCCTGAATTCTGACCAATGGACACAGCAGAAAAGAAAAAAAAGATAGGATGAATCAGAACCCTTTGGTTGCCATCGTCCTGAAATTGCTAGCTTTTCTGTCATTCAAAAATAAAGTGGGCAACAAATCAGGCCCTGCTACTCAGGAAGCTGAAGTGGGAGGATCCCTTGAGCCCAGGAGTTCAAAGCCGGTCTGGGAAACTTAGTGACACTCTGTAAAAAAAAAAAATTTTTTTTTCAAAAAAGAATCAAGTTTAAAATGTAAATGAAATCTAGAGATTAAATATTAGAATGGCTCTCTGAAGTATTATTGGGCTTTAAAAGCTTCACTGAAGGGCTCCCTCTCTTTTCGTCTTCCACTCCCAGGATGGTTATTCTGTCAATTCTTTCGGAAAAGAAATAGAATAGAGTAGCTGTTAAGAGTTCGAGTCCTGGAATCATACAGTCATAGGATTGAATCCAAGTGCAACTGCCTACTAGCTGGGTGGTCCTCAGGAAATTACTCAACCTCTGTGCCTCAGTTTCCTCATCCTAAATATACAAAATAATACCTGCCTCATAGAGTTATTGAGAGTGTTGCTGAGCTCAATATTTGACAAAGATTCAGTAAATGTGACCCATTCACATGAAACATATTCCTTGTTAACAGAGTAGGAAATTAAGGGGCTGCTAGCGTAGGGAAAAAAATGTCCTGAAATGATACACCAGCATCTTGGGCTCAAAGGAAAGATGTACTGTGGACTCCTAGTAAGAGTTAATACTGGACAGCTTAGATCTGTTATTGGAAGTGAATATAGAAAGTTACAGCCCCACCATTACCCAGGAAGGGCAGAAAGGATGCAGTCTGCCCATAGCTGTCCTTATTTGAATGGATATTTGTGTGAGCAATAGATGAAGTTTCAGGTTTAACGTTTTTGCTTTTAACTTTTAAAGCTCTTGAAGGCCCACTTCCAAGTGAGCTTTAGGAACTCTGAGCCAGCCCTTGCCTTCAGGGGGTGTGAGGGAACAGAGCTTTGGACTTTGGGGCTTAGTAGAACATTAAAAGGATTGTACATCTCTTTCCTTACGTAGCTCCCAGGCAGGGAAGATCATTGCTCATTTTAAAAAGCTTTCGTTTTTCAGGGGTCCTTGGCACCTCAGATTCATTTTATATCTGAGTTTATAGCTGTTATTGATAAATTTCTTGGTGGTCCACATTTATCTTCTTTATGGGTTTTTTTTTTTTTTTTTTGGTCTCTCTTTTCAAATACTGTTTTTTAGGGAATGCACTTTGGATTCAGAACCCAGCTAATACGCACTAATGACAAAAATGACCACTGTGAGGTTTTGAAATTGATGGATAACAGATTAGTAGATTACTTTTAAAGCTCTTTTAAAATATTATTTTTAAAACTATTTTTAAAAGTTAAGGATACCACTTTACAATATAGACTTTAGTCATTTAACACATGTAATTTAAGAAATGGCAACATGGGGGATGTTTTTAAAGCCTTTTATCTGAGGCTCTCTGAATTAGTTTTTTGGGGTGAACCCACCTGTCCAATGTATTAGGTAGAAAACTGAGGTTCCAAGAGGCTTAACAGAATCACCCAAGGTCTTTAGTAAATTGTAGCCAATCCGGACATAGAGTTCAGGACCCTTGACCAGGGCAGGATCCTACATGTTCATCAGAATGACTTAGAAGCTTTTCAGAACTGAAGGTTTTCCCATCCTTACCTGCTAGAGTCCATTTCAGGAATGTGGGAAGGTATTCAGGAATATTCCTTTTTATACATATTGCATTTAATAATCCTTAATCTGGTTGTCCCTGAATCACACTTTGAAAACCACATCTTCAAATCCAATTCAGAGCCCTAAAACAGTGAGTCCCAAACTTTTTGGTTATAGGAACTAGTTAAACTTTAAAAAAATTATCCAGGATCTCAAAAAGTTTTTGTTTTTGTAGGTCATGTCTATCAGTAGGTAGTGTACTAAAAATTTTAAATGAGATGTTTTAAAAATATTTATGGCTGGGTGTGGTGACTCATGCGTATAATCCCAACACTTTGGGAGGCCAAGGCAGGTGGATCACGAGGTCAGGAGTTTGAGACCAGCCTAACGAACATGGTGAAACCCCGTCTCTACTAAAAATACAAAAAAATTAGCCAGGCATGGTAGCAGGTGCCTGTGATCCCAGCGACTCGGGAGGCTGAGGCAGGAGAATCGCTTGAACCCGGGAGGCAGAGGTTTCAGTGAGCCGAGATCATGCCACTGCACTCCAGTCTGGGTGACAAGAGTGACTCCATCTCAAAAAAATAAATAAATAAATAAATAAATTTACTTATACATTTATAAAAATAAGAAACCTATTACATGTTAATATAATAACACATTAGTTATAAAATAACTATATTTTCTAAGATAAAAAATATGTAGTGGTATAATTTTAGATTTTTCCAAATCTCTTTAATGTCTGGCTTACTAGAAGGCAGCTGGATTCTCATATCTTCTTCTGTATTCAATCTGTTACAATCTGTTGGTTTGGTCTAATGTATGTGAAGAAATTGGCCTCACACAGATAGTTGGGAAAGAAGGGACTATTTTAATAACCTTTTTATATAATTGTGGGTATTCTTTTTTGATATTACATCAAAACTCAAGTTTCTTAAAGATTCATTACAATGTAGAATTTGAAACCATGTGGATTAACTTTTCATATTCTGTCACATTAAAATTCATTTATTTGCTTCCATTTTGAATAATCTTTTACCTATTCTTGATTTTGTAACATTGTATGTTAGTCATTTGGAAAATAATGTTTCATTGAAGTAAGCAGATCTTCCACATTTTGGCATATTTCACTATACAATATTTTAAAACTCATACTCCTTACTATTACCTGAAAAAGGCATCAAATATTGAGAAGTTGTCAAGCTAATAGTGGCAAATATAAACTTTCCAAAATTCTAATTTTCAGTCGAAAGCTCGAACTTCATCATTGGCAACAAATATCTAATAGTTGTTTTTTTTTTCTTACGACAGGCTTACTAGGTTAGGTTTGGAAAGGTTGAAAAGGCATATTTTATATGTCCATTGTTCTTTCAAATTAAAAGTGTTCCATTAAAAAAAAAAAAAAAAAAAAGCAGCTAGTTTAGCCTGCAACTCAAACACTTGCACTATTGCTTGACCTTGAGGCAACCACTGGCTTCTGGTGCTTTCTGAGCACTTCCCATTTCTCATACAAATTGCAATGACATGTTCTCAAAGGTGGAGATTTCATAGAGTTAATCATTGTTATTGCTTTACCAGGGACACTCTTAAGTGAAACTAGGTTTTGTTTGTTTGTTTGCTTAACTGCAAATGCATGATGGTGAGGAACACAATGACTACTAGTGCAATTTGGTGCCACTGCCTTAATTTGTGCTAAAGGGGCAACAGTTTGCTTTTGCCCTTACAAGGCAAATGTCAACACTGAGACAAAGGCAAATAATGTCCTGGTGTGTTTATAAACGAGTTTTGATCTTGCAGGTCTTCTGGAAGGGTCTTCAGGACTCCCAGAGTCTGTGGACCACACTTTGAAAAACACTGCTGCAAAAAAACCAGCTTGCTATGATTTTAATATAATTCAGACTGGAAAACAAAAACACAAATTTAGCAGGATGTCCTCATTGTTATTGGCTTATCCTCCCCTAGAGAAGGGACACAAATGAGTAGAATTAATTAACCCATCATTCTTTTCAAACCATCTTAAAAAAATTAGTTGTCTTTGTAGAGCTTAGCAAGCTGGGAAGTATGCAATATGAGATAAGAACTCATCACCATTTATAGAGTGGATGATAGCCCAAGTGTAAAATAATTACAATGTTTGGAGAGTCCATAACTTATCATTTTATTCTTGGCCCAATACAAAATCAGGATTTTAAAAGCGTTTAGGAGCAGTTTAGGTGACGGTGGCTCTTGGGGCTCTCTCATCACAAAGGAAAACATATTCCTTAGCTAGGCATACTTTGTATACCATTAGCAACACAGAAAGAAAAAAAAAAAAACCCTCCACCCAACCACGGACATAGTGTTATGAATGTTGGGGGCTGAGGGAATTGCTATTGAAAAGATAACAATGGCATGGGGGAAGTAAAAATGAATTTCTCTTTGCCCCTTAGGCATTCATCTGCCAATGATTGGATGTTACCTTTGTATGCCTTTCTCCCTTCAGGCACAAAGATGGAAGGATGCTTGGAACTCAGAGTAAAATTTGAATAGGCTAGACATATGCCTTCTGGCTATAACTTTCTATACAGCCAAAGCAGCTAAGAGCCTTAGAGTCCCTTCCATTTGACACAATTTACCATAACTAGGAAACTTTAATGTATACTTTAGAAATTGAGAGACATTGAATGACTTTGCAATTAGTTTTCGGTTATTGCCTTTAGTTTGCTGGGCACTGGTTTGGAGAGACAGTAAGAGCCCTGGGTGCCAGTGTTTTCTCATTTCCTCATTAACTAGTTGTATGACCTTTAGCAGGACTCCAGTCTCTCATCTCATATGTATAATGAGGGGGCCTAGATTTGAGAACACACAAAATCCTGCAGTTGGAAGATATTTGGAGAATTGTTACCTAATTCAATTCCCTCGGTTAGAACAAAAACAGCCACTACTAATTACTTATTACATCCAAGTTTCATCCTGTCTTTTGTATATGTGAACTCAATCATTAGCCTTATGAGGGAGACATTTAATGATATTAGTAAGTTTTGCTATAACATGATATATTGGTTCCCCAAAATCACTGCTCTATGCAAAGTCATGCAATAAAACACAGGTCTTATGGGGAAATGGGGTTGGAGTATGATACTAAAAAAAAGTGGTACTTTTTTAAAAAGATAGATACCTAATAAAAATGGTGAAATATTTTAAAAATACACAATGACTACAAAAGACCTGAAGCTTCCTTGTGGAGGTAAGCATCTACACTCCCACTGGCCTGCCTACTTGCCACATGAAGGAAGAGGATTTATGGGCCAAAAAAGGAAAGTGATGTACAGAAAATGGAACTGAGGTGCAGAAACAGTGGGACTGGACACAGGTCTACATTTGCCTTATTTAAACTCAGTTTGAGTTTTTTGAACAGTCAGCTGCCTTTGATTGGCTGAAACTCAGTGGTCAGCAGAGTGAGTTACAGTCTGTTTACACATCCAGGTAGGTTACAGTCCACTGTGTACAGAGAAACCTGTAAAATATGTAAACAGGCAGGTTTAGGCTAAACTTAACAATTCTCCACTATTGGTCAACCTCTCAATTGAGACAAAGATTTCAGGTTATTATTATTTTTTAACTGATAGAGTAGGGGGGACCTTCCTCTGCTGGAATCTCAAGAGAAAGACAAAACCTGGTCTGTTTTAGGATCTGTTTCCTTAAAGTTTCAGTTTGATTATGTTGCATTTAGCCTGAGTGACTCCATTTTTGTTTGGTCTGGTCTGCTGGGGCCTAGGGTTTGAGCTCAGTCCAAAACAATGGCTTCTCACAATTTTGTTTAAAATTTACAGTTTGATCAGAGTCTCACTTAGGTGAGTGATATGGTTTGACTGTGTCACCACCCAAATCTCATCTTGAATTGTAGTTTCCCAAATTCTCATGTGTTGTGAAAAGGACCTGGTCTGAGGTAATTGAATCATGGAGGTGATTCCCCCCATGCTGTTTTCATGATAGTGAACGAGTTCTCATGAGATCTGAAGGGCCTTTTCCCCCTTTGCTTGGCACTTCTTCTTCCTGCCACCATGTGAAGAAGGACATGTTTGCTTCCCCTTTGCCTTCTGCCATGATTGTAAGTTTCCTGAGGCCTCCCTAGCCATGCTGAACTGTGAGTCAATTAAACCTCTTTCCTTTATAAATTACCAGTCTTAGGTATGTCTTTATTAGCAGCATGAGAATGGACTGATACAGTGAGAATGTGAATAAAAGTTAGGGCCTTAGCACAACTCACGTTACCATCATTTTGGATTTCCAGTCTCAGCATGTCATTCATAGGTTATAGTATCTTCACATTCATACATTTCTTTGAGTTTTTGTCAGTCCAGTTGAAGAGAGACCATTTAACAGTCTAGATATGGCTGCATGTAAACATTTAAAACTTTTGAGAGAATTCAGCGCACCAAGGAGACCACTATTATGACTATCAGGAGGATAATACCAAGAGTTTAGAGTGTCCTCTTTAGAGTCTCCATGAATGAAATGAATTAAAACCAAATAGATCAAAGAGTGAGCTAGAGGAAGAGTCTTCATTTCAACCAAGCAGCCTGTTTATTAATCCCCTACAACGGAATCTCTATAATATCCATTGTATTCCTCCATGTACAAGAAGTGTCAACAACTACAGATATTTCTCTGTTTGACCAGTTAGTAATCTAGAGCAATTCTATTATGTAGCACATTAGCAAGATAATTTAGTCTGTTGTGTAACCACAGCCTTTACAGTAGAATCTGCTACAGAGCCTACTATGAGTGAGAAATTTCTAATCATTGCCTTATTTACTCCAAATCATGAAAGAACGAGACCTAACAAATGATGCCCTTGCAGAATAGTGAATGCCTCCTGGAAATGTTCTCTTTAACCTATGATCTAGGTTAAGAGAAGTAGACCAATGTTCTGTTTATGACTGATTATGAAGCAACAATATACCTCACATTTGCCCTTCATCTTCCATCTATCAAAGCATAAGATTGTCCATGTGTAAAGCTGGCTGCAGAATCCTTCACAAATAAAAATATACCTCATGAATGCACATAACAGACTCTTTTTCACTTCTACTTTTCATAGAGGCATAAGCAGGGGAAAAATGGAGAGATAAGAGTCTCATGATAGCAGAGGTCTTGACCCCTGATCTTAGAAAAAAAGCTGTCTATGTCTGGGATGCTGTCTGCTTCTGGAGATAAACGTCCCTGATTAGCTTTACCTTACCATCTCCAATAGTTATACAGTTCCAAGAGTCTGGAGGGGCCCTTCTGAGTTGTGAGATTATGAACCCAAGGTCCAAGGGGCCAAAGTTTTGCTGAAGTATGAGTGCCAAGGGTGGTCTTTCTCTGATGTTCTCAGAATCTCCAACTTCTAAATTGTGAAGGGTTTGATTGTTCTCAGTCAGTGGACCATGAAAAGCTTTATTTGCCTGGTAGAAATGTAGCTTGGCATAATTCATAATAATATATTTGGCATAGTGCATTAAAGCCTTTAGTCATATCAGAATTTAGTAGTGGAAAATACATGAGGCTCTATTTTTAGGTGCATAGGCCTTCCAGGAACTATTTCACAAGGGGTCAAGTTATGTTTTTGTTTCATCGTGGGCAGTTTTATACAAATCTTCCCCAAAGTTTGAGGAAGCTGAGAGGCTAAAGAAAGAGGATGACATATCCAGTTTCTCAGAAAGAAACATTTAATAGACACTTACAAACAGAAGCCACATCTGTGTCTCAGGTAGTGGTGAGATAGGGTGGTGGATCCCTGTGCCATTAGCCCCCAGACCTAGGGCTTACATACCCATAGGGAACGGGTGATTCAGAAGAAATGTGTAGAACAATTGAAGTAAGATAACATCAAGGTTGTTACAGGGCAACATTTACAGTAAGATTTACAGTAAGTACCTGCTCTTATACAAGGAACAATAGGTAAACTGGAAATCTTTACAGATTTACAGTAAGGGCAAGATTTACAGTAAGTACCTACTCTCACACAAGGAACAATAGGTAAACTGGAAATCTCAGAGACTTCTCCAGAACTGGGGTTAATAGAAGCCAACATGTTGAGGTGAATTGCTTCCACAGTTTTCTGTTGGAAGTGGATCTGATTGTTAAAAGACAATCCAGTCAATTAAGTTAGCTTTACCTGATGGTACTGTATCTGTAATACCTTATTTAACTATTTTACAACTTGTCCAGTGAAACAAGTACCTCTATTATTAGGGATTTCTCCAAAAATGTCCCATGAGAAAAACACATTTTCTAACAACCTTTTAGCTATCCTTATAATGACAGCTCTCTTTCATGGGAAAGCTTTTATACAACCAGAAAGCATGCACTGAAAAGGACAATCGAATGAAATCCCTCTATAAATGTTTACATGGCCCATTAGGTAACAGAAATGTACCTGAAGTTTTGATAATCTTCCCAGGATTATAGGTTTGGCAAACCATTCAAACATTGTTCATAAAACATTTTAGAAATTTAGAAAAGTAACGACATATTTATTTATTCAGGATTATTTTATCTCTTTCATGATGAGTCATGGAATGCAGAACTTTTAATAGTGGAAGCCTTAAGGACTTAGGAAGGACCAGGTGGCTATCCAGGCCCTTTATGGGTCCATGTTTAGCAATGGACTTATATCCTGTTAAATACAAACTTTGCTCTCCAATTAAGGTACGTAGCATTGTTCATTAGATGGGTTATCACAGGTAATTTGACTTGAACCATGGAGTTTATTCAAAATGCATATCTAAGCAATTTTAGTACTAGCTGATTTAGCATGAAAATCTGGCGAAGTATTTTCTTGGTATTCAATTAATTCTTGTCCCGCTTGGGTTAGCAGTTTTATAAACCAGTCAGTCTC
Organism: Mandrillus leucophaeus; assembly: GCF_000951045.1. Classification (NCBI taxonomy): domain Eukaryota; kingdom Metazoa; phylum Chordata; class Mammalia; order Primates; family Cercopithecidae; genus Mandrillus; species Mandrillus leucophaeus. The sequence goes on along the minus strand of NW_012098854.1, from coordinate 101,264 downwards.
TTTATTAGAATTTTGGGAATTTTTACTCAATCCAAATAATGTGATCCTAAAGTTATCAGAAACCTGTATTCAAGAGTGTTTGTCAGGGTCCTTTTCATCCTTTCTATGAATCAAGCTACCAAGGTTTATAGCCAGTTTGTAAAAGTCCTGGATATTTAACATTCAGCTCTTCCAAGGAAGTAAGAGCAGGCTTAAGGACAAGCATGGAAGCTCCCTTTCAGTGTTATTTCTTTATTTAAGAGATGGAGACTCACTTTGTTGCCCAGGCTGGTCTCAAACTCCCGGGCTCAAGTTATCCTCCCACCTCAGCCTCTCAAATTTCTGGGATTACAGGCATGAGCCACCACACCCAGCCTGACTTGCATTGTTGATGGAAGCTTGGAAAAAGGCCTGACATCACAACAACCAATAAGTCAATAGCTATGGTTATAGTCAAGCCATTAAAAGTATGAATCCCAACTCCAACTTACAGATAAGTATACTGAGGCCCATAGAGGTTCATTGATTTCCCATGGTTGCACAGTATTGAAACGACCCCTATAAACTTTATAAAATTAATCACGGAAGAAGAGAGGGAGAAATGACAATAAACCAAGTTTGCAGCACATTCAGCATTAATCATGAGGTGAGCTTGCTCTCTGACTACTTCCTCATAGTCGTTTGGTGCCTATTACCTCAGAATCATGTAGATCCTATTACAAGATTAGAGTTCCCCTTAACTGCTCTATAGATAACTTGAACATTATGAAATGTTGTTTTCCTTTTGAGATATTTCTTTAGGACCTTCAGGTCCTGTACACTGATGAAACTACTGAGTCAGCTAGTCTGAAGAACTCCATGAGAGCCAATTCACCAACGAAAGCAGTTTCCACATCTTGATGATTTCATCCCCCTTGCCCCGACCAATCAACAATCCCAATTTTCCAGCCCCTCACCTTCCATGATCCCCTTAAAAACCCATCCCAGAACTCCTCACGGAAATAGATTCGAGGGTCTCCTCCATCCCCTGGCTCAGTGCCTGGCAATCATTAAGCTCTTTCTCAGTTGCATCCCTGTTGTCTCAGTGCATTGGTCTGTTACTGCACAGTGGACACATAAACCTGTTGGTTCTATAACAGTAGGATGATTAGATCTCAGGTATTTGCACTCCTATTTTACTCAACAGTCTAAGGCAGTGGTTCTCAGAGGTTAGCCTGCATTAGAATAACCTAGATAAGTATAAAATGCAGAGGTGAAATGTAAGGGCTGGAAATGTACAACTTAGACTTCAATACCAGCCTGCCACCTGCCAGCTGTGTGACATTGGGGAAGTTGCTCAACTTCTGTGTGCCTCAGGTTCCTTATCCTAAAAATGTTGCCAATAATAGCATTTTGGTCATTGGGTTGTTGTGAGGATTAAATGAGTTAATATTTGTAAAGTGCTTAGAAGTGTGCCTAGCACAGAATAATTACTCAATAAACATTATCTTTCACCTGTCTGTCATTCTTTCTGGGCTCTGAACAAAGACTTTAATTCTGGGCTTCAGTTTCAATCAATATCAGTTATTGGTCTCAAATATACATTTGATACTTGTGTCCTTGATAACTTGTGTTAAGAGGTGGGATTAGAACCAAGAGACAGCAAACAACAGAGTTTGTTTGTTCCAGAGGCTCAAAGCCACAAATCATTGTCAGTTCATTGGTGAAAATGTCACTGGGTAAGTGTTCTTTCAAAAGCATCTTATCTGAATTACTGCAGTCCTAAAGAATGTCTAGTGATAAACCTTGTCATAGGCAGGAGATATGTGAAGGATGCAAAAAGGTTTCTTGAGGAGGTTTTTGAAAGTCCTTGGAAACAGTTCTTATTTTGGACATAAAAGCATGAGCCTCCACTCCCCTTCATGTGTTTCTGGCCTTATTTTGTCTAGGTCTGGCAAAGGCAATTTCATCTTATTATCTACAACTTTCACACCTCCAGAGACTTGAATTCAGTTGCCTGTGATAAGGCCCTGGGATATGCATTTTGTTTTTTATTGTTGTTGGTGGTGGTTTTTTGTTTTGTTTTGTTTTTTGAGATGGAGTCTCGCTCTGTCGCCAGGCTGGAGTGCAGTGGCACAATCTCGGCTCACTGCAACCTCCACCTCCTGGGTTCAAGTGATTCTCCTGCCTCAGCCTCGTGAGGGATATGCATTTTTAGCTCTAAATATGCATATATAATTCCTCAGGTGATGTTGAAGTCAGTAGTCTAGAAACATGCACTTAAATACAACATTTTGCATACAGTTTCAAATGGTTCAGAAACTCCTGCAGTGCATTTGTGCATTCTTGGGTTCAGAAGGAAGAGACACATATAAACAAAAATAATGTCAATCATGACACACCATGAAAAGGTCTATAATAAAGGAATGGAAGGAAGGGAAATACCTTCCACTGGGAATGTTGTATTTTTTTTTTTTTTTTGAGATGGGATCCTGCTCTGTTGTCCAGGCTGGGGTGCAGTGGTGTAATCATGGCTCACTGCAGCCTCAATCTCCTGGACCCTTCTATCTCAGCCTCCTGAATAACTAGGACCCCAGGCATTTGCCACCATGCCTGGCTAATTAAAAAAAAAAATTTGTAGAGTTGGAATCTCATTATATTTCCCACTTTGGGCAACCCCTGGGCTCAAACCCCTGGGCTCAAGGAGTACTCCCACTTTGGCCTCCCAGGGTGTTGGGTGTGAGCCACTGCACCTGACTGGAATGTTTCTTGAGGAGGAAAGACCTGTTCTGACCTTGAAGGCAAGGAAAGTCTAACATGAGGTTCTCAGGGCAGAGAGAGTGTTTTGAGAGAAGGCCCAAAAAGTGTGGAGGTGCAGGGGAACTTGAAAAATAGAGAAGTAGGCAAGAACAATAGGTATAGTGGGAGTGAAGTCTGAATTGTATTTTGACATCCTAAGTTTGAGGATTCCTGCAGGGCCTGCTTATGGAGAAAGGTGGCCTGAATGGAGGTTAGGAGGGAGGTCAGGGATAGAAACATGAATATCAGAGATAGCCTTGCAGAGGCCATAGTGGAAATGGTGAACATTGGTGAGATTACCAATAAGAGAGAGAGAAAAAAAAAAAGAGCAAAAAAAGAACCTTGAACAACCACATTAAAGTCAGAGGCTTTTCTTAGCTGTAGATAAAAAACAGCATCAAAGGCCTGGCACGGTGGCTCACACCTATAATCCCAGCACTTTGGGAGGCTGAGGTGGGCGGATCATGAGGTCAGGAGCTCAAGGTCAGCCTGGCCAATATGGTGAAACTCCATCTCTACTAAAAATACAAAAACACTAGCCAGGCATGGTGGTGCACGCCCATAGTCCCAGCTAATCAGGAGGCTGAGGCAGGAGAACTGCTTGAATTCAGGAGGCAGAGGTTGCAGTGAGCTGAGATTGCGCCACTGTACTCCATCCTGGGCAATAGAGGGAGACTCCACCTCAAAAAAGAAAAAAAAAAGAAAAACCCAGAATCAAATCAACAATCAGTGATCAAAAAGACAAGAGATAAATGTTGGCAAGTGTGTGGAGAAAAGGGAACCCTAGTATACTGTTGGTGACAATGTAGACTGGTGCAGCCATTATAGAAAACGGTATAGATGTTCCTAAAGAAATTTAAAATATGGCCTGGTATGGTGGTTCAGGCCTGTAATCCCAGCAGTTTGGGAGGCCAAGGCAGAAAGATGACTTGAGCCCAAGGGTTTGAGACCAACCTGGGCAACATAGCAAGGCCCTGTTGCTACAAAAACCAAAAAAATTAGCCAGGCATGATGGCATGCATCTGCAGTTCCCGCTACTTGAGAAGGCTGAGGTGGGAGAATCACTTGAACCCAAGAGGTTGAGGCTGCAGTGAGCCGTGATCACACCACTGCACTCCAGCTTGGGTGACAGAGTTGAGAGCCTGTCTCAAAATTTTTAAGGATTTACAAAAGACACACGCGTGCACACACACACACACACACAGAGGAATATTATTAAGTCTTATAAAAGCATGAGATCCTGTCATTTGCCACAACACGGATGGACCTGAAGGATGTTATGCTAAATGAAATAAGCCAGACACAGAATAAAAAAATTGTATCTCACGTATATGTGCAATCTAAAAAGAAAGTGGTCAAATATAAAGAGGTAAAGAATAAAACAGTAGTTACCAAGGGCAGGGTGAGAGAGAGGAAATGGGAGATGTAGGTCAAAGTATACAAAGCAGAAGATATGTAGGCTGAACAAACCAAGAGAGGTAAGGTACAATATGAGGATTATAGTTAATAAAATTATATCAGGGATTTGTTAAATAAGTAAATTTTGTCTGCTCTTGTCACGAAACTATGTGAGATGTTAATTTTCTTCACTATTGCATCCATTTTACTATCCATAAGCATACCCTAACATCAGTTTACAAGTCTCAAATATACATAATATGTATTTTTAATAAATGAATTACTGCCTAAGTCATTATAAATTTCATGCTGACTTCTGAGAAAAGAAAAATCTGAGACTATTTCATATTGTGGGCTTTATTCACTTCTAAACATTCAAAGTATTACAGTTAAATTAGGGTGATTGGAAAGTTGTGTTATGACACTGGTCCTAGGACAAAGAACATGAACATCACTAGAAAATCTGAGAAATGTAAGATTTCTAAGGGTATCACTCCAAACTGAAAGTTTTCCAACAATCTATGTTTTAACAAGTTATATGGGAAATTGTGTCACACCCTAAATTTGAGGACTACTGTCTTAAGAAAAGGAAGGTCATAAAAGTTTTGCACAGATCTTCAGTACTGGTTGTGAAAAGCAAAAGAAAGATCATCTGGTCTAATGAATAGTGGTCATTTTATTTTAAAACATCAACTTAAATGTAAGATCAAACACAAATCATGTTGATAAAATATTCTGGGACCAGAGACAGACTGCTTGCCTGAAAATATGTTGGGTATTTGATCATCTGCAATCAAAGCAAATGTTTATGAGAACACTAGAAAGGAATGATAATAAAAAAGGTCAAAGGGGTGCTTGAAAATCATTAGTTGATCATCACTTTCTACAGTCCTGTAAGACAACCCCAGCTTTATCAGAATATGGCAAGAGTAGATATAAGCCAGACCTCATGGGTCATAATATTTTTCCCACCTCTTTCTGTAGCATATTTAGCTGAAATATGACCCAAGAAATTCTGAAAATCAACTTGCCACACATAAAACTTAGAATGTGGCACTTTTAAATGGGTTATGTGGACTTGATTAGCTCCTCTGTGAATACTTGTATTAAATAATTCATTTGTAGAGAAATATAAAACCCTGTCAGTCTTTCTTATATTCTGTACTGATTGTTATAATTATCAACCTTTTGTATCAGAGTGTGTTTTGGCTGCAAGTGAGAGAAAACTCCAATTTAGAGTGGCTTAAACAGTAAGAAAATGTAACTGGGAGCCCAGAGGTAGAGTGGCTCCAAACTCAGCAGCTCAGGTCAGGGTTCCAGCTCCCCTTGCTCCTTTATGTATCAGCTTTATCCACAGCCTGGCAGCAAGGCGGCTCCAGCTGTTCCCACTATCACATCCAGGTATGGCAATGTCCAAAGGAAGAAGAGGGACCGGCCCTTTCTTAAACCTCTGTTTTAGGAGCAAGAAAACATTTCTGAGAAACTCCCCAGAATACTTCTCTTCCTGCCATACTGTCTAGAACTGAGTGACATTGCTAATCCTAAATTAGCTACCATAAGGGGAAGTGTGTAACTGTGACTAGCTTGGACTTACTCTACAGGCTTGAATAGGTGTTGGAAAGTCAACCACTCCCACCACTGCAAATGGTGATCTCCACCAACACTTACTATGTTTACTTTCCATTGTGCTAGAGACTATGCTAAACCCTTTCTGTGTATTACATCATCTAAAAATAAATCCGGAAGATAAATGCTTTTATTAATTTCATGTTACACATAAGAAAACTTAGCCTGAGGTCAGCAAATCACTTAAAATTCACAACCAGAAAACGCCGAGCCAAGACTCAAGCCTAAAGACCACTCCAAAGCTCGACTCACTCTAACACTCAACTCTAACAACCACTCTGCTATAAAGAGAGAGCACATGTAAAATACTTTGTAAATTTAAATGTACAATTCAAATATCAGGACTATTATTTAGGTAAACATAACATAAACCTTAGCAAAATGGGAATGTAAAGATAGGAGAGGAGGGAAGACAGCAAGTAAGGATGCACTTTGTTGTTCTACATGCATTCAAACTTCTAGGTTTTAAAAATCATATTCTAAAGCATGGGAAGAATCTGTATATATGACTATATGTGACATCTGTGACATTATGGAGAAGGAACAAGGAGCCAGAAAACCAAAGAAAAGCAACTGCTTTAATTTTAAACGAGCAAAAAGTAGGAGATTGCAAACTGAATAATAACAGCTAACAATTATTGAATACTTCCTCTACGCCTGGATTGTTCCAATTCTGTGATGTAGAATTATTATTCTCTGCATTTTATAGATGAAATACTGAACTCATGGGGTTTCTAAAAGGATTAAATAAGTAGTTAAGAAAGAAAGGTATTTAAAACAACTCCTGGTACACAGTAAAACCCTCCACAAATGTCGGTTATTATTGTTACACGGAAATCAAAGCAATCCTCCGTATGCCATCTTTATTACAGGCAATTTAACTCACAATTTATACCTGTCATTTGCTTTTCTAATAATTTTTATTAGCAATATTGTATTTAAAGGGGGTGCAATGTTAGATTAATTTGCAGGTAACGAAACAGTCAAGTACATTAAACGATTGATGTGAGAGTCTGTAATTTGGTTAGTCATTGAAGAAGGATTAGCGCCACTAGTGGTAAGACATGAGGGAGCTTAACGCTCATCTTTCTGACTCACCAGTGTCAATGACACTTGAATCCAGCCTCTTCAGCAGTCTGGGGTCTGAGAGCTGAATTCCTCAGCTGAGCTTAAATTGCTGATCTGTTATTTACTGAGCTTCCCCCCGCCATCCCCCGCAACTTTGTGTTTCTGGTTTTTGTCTGCAAGTAGTCATAAAAGTTTCATATAATGATAGGTAAGGGACTGGGAAAAGATGCAGACACTGGAAATCTAACACTCGAAAGATGTATTTGCCCTGCAATATACTCCAAACAAAGCATATTTCTGGGCATTAAAATAATAACAGTGAAAAATCCTACTCTTTTCTAATGCTAGATTGTTTTAGCACTAGAGTCATTTTACCCCAAAAAGGGTTCCTTTTTTCACATAAAACTAGATATGAGTTTGGTTCTTCAACATACTTGAATCTTTGGAGTGTCTGAATAGTTTGGGAATGAGCGATTGTGCAAATTTTGAAGTCTGAGCGCACTTCTTCCTTTTTTCCCTTCCTTTTGTCCTTCCTTCTTTCTTTTCTTCAGGGAGGAATTTAGGTTTTAGTAATTGTAGGTCTTATTGCTGCACAATTCCCACTAGATGGCTGTAGCAAATTTCAGGAGATTTATTCTATTTGGAGCAGCAAATCATGCCAGACTCATGAACCTTTAGCATTTTAGGTTTCCCTGGGATGTGTATCAAAGAGCGTTGGCATTTAGGCATAATTGTAAAATTATTGAATATTTTTTGTTTTTGTATCAGTAAAGATATTAACTCTGAATCCATTCCTTTCCATTCCTCCAATTTGGTATCATGCTCATCTTCACCCTGAATGTATTTATTTACTGGTATAAGCAAGGAATGCCTCATAAAGCAACCTGTACAACTGAGCCCCTAGTATGTGGAAATTTTATGTGTGTATGTGTTGTGTGTGTGTGTGTGCATGCGTGTGTATGTTTCAAATTCAGGTGTTGGAATTTGTCAAATGCTGTTTCTGTATCCATTAGGATGATCATGTGCTTTTTCCTCTTTAGTCTATAATATAGCATACTATGTTAATTGATTTTTATAGATTTAACCAGTGATATGGTTTGGCTATGTGTTCCCACCCAAATCTCATCTTGAATTGTAATCCCCATAATCCACACATGTTGAGGGAGGGACCAGGTTGGGGGGTGATTGGATCATGGGGACGGTTCCCCCAAGCTCTCATGATGGTGAGTTAGTTTTCACAAGATCTGATGGTTCTATAACCGTCTGGCATTTCCCCTGCTTGCACTTCTCTCTCCTGCCGCCATGTGAAAAATGGCTTTGCTTCCCCTTTGCCTTCCACCATGATTGTTAAGTTTCCTAAGGCCTCCTCAGCCATGTGGAACTGTGAGTCAAACCTCTTTCCTTTATAAATTACCCAGACTGAGGTAATATCTTTATAGCAGTGTGAGAATGGACTAATACAATTAGCTTGTATTCCCAGGATGAATCCCACTTGTCATATTGTATAATATCTTTATATGGATTTGATTGTCTAGTAATTGTTGAGGATTCTTAGGTCTATATTTCTAAGGGTTACTGGTCTTTAGTTTTCTTGTCATAATTTATGGTCTGGTTTTGCTATTAGGATAATACTGGTTTCATAGAATAAGTTAGGACATTGCCCTGTCCTAGTTCATGGAAGAGTTTGTGAAAAGTTGATGTTAATTCTTTTGTAAAGGTTTGGTGGAATTGATCTGGGAAGCCATCTAGGCCTTGGATTTTCTTTGTGGGAAGTTTTAAAATTATTAATTCAATGTCTTGTTATATGTTTCTTCAGATGTTCTTATTCTTGAGTCAGTTTTGATAATTTGTGTTTTTCTAGGAATTTGTCTGTTTCACTTAAATTATCTAATTTGCTGGCATACAATTATTAATTCAATTCATACTTTTTCTTTTTAAATTTTGTTTTCTTTAACCAATCCAGCTGTTTCTGTATCATTCACATTTTACTTCATGCAGACATTGATTTATTGGGGCAACATTATTTTAAGCAGAGAGCATTTAAAATTACTATATGAAAGTGGCCATCTTCTTGGTTACAAAGTTGTTCATTTGTTTGTTCATTCAACAAACTTATTGAATGCCTTGTATATGCCATGCACAGCTCCAGGCTCTTGGAATAAGGGGTGAGCAAGAGACAATACCTCACCCTATGGAGCTTATATTCACAAAAGAAAGGTAGACAAGGAGTAAAAAATGTTATATACTATATAATATATCAGTAAGATTTTAATTATTAAGCACAGTTTAACAGATGACAGCATATCAATCTGTTGGAAATCATATTCCAATCATAGTAAGGTAATACATGAATATAACATAGCTGGGATGCCAATGAGATTAAACAGATTCTAATTTTGGGAAGTGGAAAGGGAGACAAGGCATTAGATACTGATCCAATTTAGTGGGTTTTAACACTGGCTGCATATTATGTGTATCAGGAGAGATTTTACTATATCCAACTCCTGAATTCCTCCTAGAAGTTTTTATTTAATTGGGTCTATGTGAAGCCCAGGCAAAAATATGTTTTGACAACCTAGAGAATGGGAGAAAATATTTGTCAACTATGCATCCAACAAAGGTCTAACATCCAGAATCTATAAGGAACTTAAATCAACAGGCAAAAAACAACTTCATTAAAAGGGGCAAAAGACATGAACAGACACTTCAAAAGAAGGCATACACATGGCCAACAAGCATATGAAAAAAATGCTCAATATCACTAATCATTACAGAAGTGCGAATAAAAACCACGATGAGACACCATCTCACACAAGTCAGAATGCTGTTATTAAAAAGTCAAAAAATAAAAGATGCTGGTGAGGTTGTGGAAAAAAGGGAATGCTTATAGGGAATGCTTACACACTGCTGGTGGGAATGTGAATTAGTTCAGCAATTGTGGAAAGCAGTTTGGTGATTTCTCACATAACTCAAAGCAGAATTATCATTTGACCCAGCAGTGCCTTTATTAGGTATATAGCCAAAGGAATATAAATCATTCTGCCATAGAGACACATGCACACACGTGTTCATCACAGCACTACTCACAATGGCAAAGACATGAAATCAGCCTAAATGCCCATCAACAGCAGACCAGTTAAACAAAATATGGTACATATACACCATGGAATACTACACAGCCATAAAAGAGAATGAGATCATGCCCTTTGCAGCAATGTGGATGGAGCTGAAGGCCGTTATCCCAAGCGAGCTAACACAGGAAGAGAAAGCGAAACACCACACGTTCTCATTTATAAGTAGGAGATAAACACTGAGTACACATGGACACAAAGAAGGAAACAACAGACACCATGGCCTGCTTGAGGTTGGAGGGAAGGAAGAGGATGAAGATCGAAAAACTACCTATTGGGTACTATGCTTATTACCTGGATGGTAAAATCATCTGTACACCGAACCCCTGTGACACACAATTTACTTATGTAACACACCTTCACATGTACCCCGAACCTAAAAGAGAACATTTGTTCTAAGAATTCCTTTGTGATTCAAATGTGAAGCCAGGCCAGGTGCGGTGGCTCACGCCTGTAATCCCAGCACTTTGGGAGGCCGAGGCGGGCGGATCACAAGGTCAGGAGATCGAGACCACGGTGAAACCCCGTCTCTACTAAAAATACAAAAAATGAGCCGGGCGCGGTGGCAGGCACCTGTAGTCCCAGCTACTCGAGAGGTACTCAAAAAAAAAAAAAAAAAAAAAAAAATGTGAAGCCAGTGTTGAGTATCAAGTACCTACTATGTCCTAAACAATATGAGGTGCTTTATATGTTATTTTACTGTTCTAGTATTAACATGAGTTGCACTTTATTATTCTTGTAAGCATGTGAGAACAACTCATGTTCAGAGAGATTAAATGATTGGCAGGTTACTCAGCGTGTTTCACCCTTGGCTCCTTACATGGAGTCATCTTATTTGTGTGCTCCATCAAAGGGAGCTTAAAAACCCAGGAGTAAACTTCCTTCTCTTCTATTTTCCCTGAGTGCCCTTCTTTTGCCCATTCCCTGGCTTTTATGCTTTTCATTTTTATTATTCTTTCTGTGTCTCAATTGCCCAGATTTTCTTTTTTATTTATTTATTTTTTTAATCGAGACGGAGTCTCGCTCTGTCGCCCAGGCTGGAGTGCAGTAGCGCGATCTGGGCTCACTGCAAGCTCCGCCCCCCGGGTTCACGCTATCCTCCTGCCTCAGCCTCCTGAGTAGCTGGGACTACAGGCACCCGCCACCAGGCCCGGCTAATTTTTTGTATTTTTAGTAGAAACGGGGTTCCACCATGTTAGCCAGGATGGTCTGGATCTCCTGACCTCGTGATCTGCCTGCCTCGGCCTCCCAAAGTGCTGGGATCACAGGAGTGAGCCACCGCGCCCGGCCCCAGATTTTATTCTTAAACTCAACACTTTGGCTACATATTCCTCAGTCACTACTACCTAATTTGAGGACTTGTTTGGATGCCTTTTTCTGGTTTACTGACCTCAGCATGATCTGCTCAACTCTTGACTTTGTATCTTCCTAACTTTTAATGTAGCAGATAAAACTTATTAGCATAAGATGATGGTGTAAATATTTTACACAGTGTTGTTAGATTTTATATTTTTGCCCTAATTCCCACACCACCAAAAGAAACTTATGGCAGCTGTATCTTGAAATTCTAAAGTGCTTTTGTGTATTTATAATAATGAAGGTTCTGTTTATGTGTGTCTTGTACCTTACTAACAGCTATGCTAGTGATCTATACCAATGGTAAATAGGAATAAAGGTAATGGATCAGTTGGCGATTTGGTTCTTCAATAAAGTTATATCATTAGAGGACAAACTCATTAATGATGAAATTCTCATATGTATTTTGTTTTTAAAATTAAGGTGTATCCAAAAAGATATTGTTTAGTCAATTAAGAAAATTCATAGAGGGAGGGGGTACAAATTAAGTCAAAGTAGCTGTCCATGTAAGTGGTTAATTGTTTTGGTGGCACTTAATACCAACATAAAACATTTGTAAGGCAGTTTGTCAGTGGTCTAAATTTAATTTAGTTAAAATAATGGCTATGTATACACTGAATGAATGGGAAACTATCTGCTTGCTAGACTGTGTGTCCTGTACAGTGCTCAGTACAAGCTGTTTGGGTTTCTTGGTTTGTGTCATATGGTCTAGGACTCAGAGCTCACCTCAGGACCTCAGACAGCACCTGGTTAAGCTCATGTTGGCACATGCAAATGACCTTTTTTGAAAATGGGCTAAATTCTTTATAGACACAATCTCATTATTCATCACAATGACTCTGTGAGGTACATAATATATTTTTATTTGTTTTGCCTAATACTGATGCTCACAAACATGATATTATTTTATTCTCTTTATAGATAAGGAAACTAAAGCTCAGAGACAAAAAGTTACATAGCTAGCAGGTAGCTAAGATGGAATTTGAACCCAGGAAATTTGATTCTAAATCAATATGTTTAACCACTATATTCTGCTTCCCTAAGAAACAGATTATATGTATGAAAAGTCCTTGCTTTGTCCATTACATGTAGCTAACCTCGCCTCCCTCAATCACCTCACTTTCTCAATAAAATTTGCACGTGTAATTTATTAAAAATTAAATTTATATCCATAAATCTATTAACTGGTTAAGAGAATTCACTGAGAGGAAAACCAAGTCAAAACATCCGTCTTTTACTTTAACCCCTTCTTCTTAAATAGTCACACATCCTGTACCCATCCTCAGAGGTAGCAGCATTTTCATCGACTTCCTGAGAAGACATATTATGCTAGAACTTGTGATGAACTAGGGTAAAATTGAAAGCAGTGGGCATAGCTCAAACATATTAGTAGCTCCTGGACCTGCAGATAATTTATATAAATTTAATGGTACCCTAACCTTTCAACTGCCACAGTATGAAATTCACATTCAAAATACTTTTAATTACCTACAACATGTGTAAAATGGAGTAAAAGTTTAAACTATGTGTTTCTATTTTCTGAATATATATACAGTCATCCCTTGGTATCTATGGAGAATGGTTCCAGGAACCTGTTGCCCCCTCACCCAGTGAATACCGAAATCTGTAGATGCTCAAGTCCCTTCTATAAAATGGCATGGTACTTGCATATAACATACACATATCCTTCTATATACTTTAAATTTCTCTAGATTACTTATAACACCTAATACAGTAACTACACGTCACTTCATTTGCGTGGATTCAATGCAGTACTCAGCATGCAACAAATCCTAGTTTTGTTTTTTAGAATTTTGTGGAATATTTTCTCAAATATTTTCAATCTAAAGTTGGTTGAATCCAGGAATGCAGAATCCATGGATATGGAGGGCCAACTATATGTGCTGTCTCTTATACACATCTAGATGTGTATAAGAGACAGGATATGGAGGGTTAAATGTAGAAAAACACTTTTAGTTGTTTTGTTGTCTTTGGGTTTTTTAGAAAATAAAATAGAAGCAGCTAGAATATGTCTAAAAGAATCCAAAGACTAAATAAAATAATGGTCTTGCCAAAGGTCTGCTCATCTATCATTACTTTTTTCTTTTAACAAACTCAAAGTCTTTTATAACAGAGAAGTGAGACTTTCATAAAAATATCAGGAACCAACACTCAGTACAAATCCTACCTTCACGTACTACTAGTAAGAAAATAAATACAACCTCAAGCATCAAACCTTAGGACTAAAACAAATGGAACAGTCTGATGACAGGCCTTTTCTTGATGTTCCTATGCTGAGAAGCTTATTTCTATCCTAAAGCAATTTAATACTGTGTATTGTGGTTCCAGTGCCTGTGTAATACACAATTGCCATAATAGGTTCTCCAGTTGCCACTTGATTATCCAGCACCATGACAAACACATCTGATGAGCTTGTGGGAAAATGTTCACAAGCACCATCATTCATTGTCTGGAGATTTATGATTCACATTTAAGATCAACAGTCTGATGCACACTGATTATTTTCCTGCTGAGCTACACCATTTGTCTCAACTCAGAAATATTAAAGATTTCTTACATAATGTTGCAGGATCATCTTTTAAGAAGCATTATCAATGGCCTTCCAACCTCTTTTGACTAAAGCAAAATTGACAGTGCTAGCCAGTCACTATCAGAAATTAAAGGACTCATTAAAAATTAATATCCAATCCATGAAAATAAGCTTTTACCAACAGTTATAGCAAAAGGCAAAAATTGTATACTCCACAATATCTGAATATTAAATTAGATATGCCAACACCTACTCTGTTTGTAGACTTAAGAATACAAAATGTGGATTCTGAAGGCATCAGGGCTGCCTGACTAAAATAAACACTATTTAAAGTGTGGCCTGAGACCTATGCTTAGCTACAATGACAGACTGTGCTTACCAAATACCCATGTGCCCTCCCTACGGTAGTGCCTTTAAAACTTATGCTGAGTACAGCATTCTTTTGGTACTTATTTTCTAAAGATCAGCCTACACCTTCATTATGTATTTCCCATTCCCCTCTCAGTTAGGTTAGAGCCATGTAACTAGATTTGGCAGTGGTCTCTTATGCATCCCTTCCAGGATGAGGCAAGTAGGAGCTGGTACATTTTCTCCAGCACTCTCTTCCCCAGTGTGGGCAACCTTGGAGAGCATGCGTTCCAGATGTCATAGAAGATGGAGGTCTGCCTGGCCACTATTGGGCTGTGATGAGAGTGAGAAATAAACTTTTATTGTGTTAAGCCCCTGAGGTTTCAGAGTTGTCTGTTGCAATTAATTACTCTGAATAATGCAGCCACAAATATCAGATGGTGCTGAGATTTCTCACCACTAAGGACAAATCTCATTTTCACTATCAAATTGGACTCAAGTCAGGAAAGAAGTTTTTCTCTTATCAAAGAAGGAAAAGAATTCTTTAACTCACACTATTACATTGACATTAAAAGTGATGTTGGTCACAAGTTTCCTTGGGTGCTTTTTTCTAAAGATCAGACTACACCTTAATCATGTTGATGGATGTATAAAATAAAGATTTCTGCTCTTATGGTTATTTTAGTCTTAATAGTAGGTTAGAATAACAACATCTAATTCCAACACCCCAGACAACTTGTTCTAATGAATCCCCAGACTATGGCAAGCCACCCCTCCTGCAAGAGCTTCAATGTCAAATACTTTCTTGATCCATTTTTCAGGTAGAGTGCATTATTAATTGCCTAGGATCAAATGCAGTATGGAAGGACCGTGAGAGAAGGGCAGAGGAACTCAAGCTTTTAACAAGATTCTATCATGAGCGATCTGTCCATGAAGAATGACTTTTATGGGGAAATCTCATTGTTATTCCAGGAGGCATCTGTCACATTATCTTAGCCACAATAGGTGAAGCACAATGAAGCAATTGCTTGTAAGAGGTCCTTGGCCATAAGCTACATTTGGTGACCCAGAATTGATTACAGGATTGTAAAGATTGTAAAAGACTGTGGTGTATTTAAGAATACGGCCTATAATTCATTAAAAGAAATCGCCTTCAGCAACACATGACCAAGAAGTTTTGGTCAGAAATACATGTCGACTTTCTATACCAACTCTAGGCGAGAATTCTCTATTTTAAAATATGTCTCAAAATATTTTTCCATTATTAACAAAATGTCTGTGTGTCTTCCTTTTCCCCCTAATGTCAGGTTTATTGCTGCATTAGGGAAGACCAAAGGAGATTCCTGCCTCTATGGGCATGGTGGACACAACAATGAATAGGGAATCAGCAGGCTCTAGGGGAACTGCAGAGTACTAAGTATTTCTCCCTCCGTAGATATTTGTCCTTGTAGAGGCCATTAGCATAACACTCCTGGACTCTTTCATTTCATCTTCATCCCCAGGAAAAGATTCTTCAATCTGATGAGTGCCATTAGGAGCAGGGACTTTGACCACATAGCCTAGTCCCTCCTCCCCGTCTTTTCTCTTTGAGATTTGCCTGGTTGCATGTGCTTTGGTCTGCTCTCAGTCTCAAGGTAAGTTTAGTGGTAAAGGTTATGTCCCTGCAGGGGGAGGTCACAGTTTTCCCCTGCTACCTGTTGTGGTGGGTGGTTAAGCTGGTCAAATTCTGGTATTCAGCATCAGGAAATTATCTCTTATCACATACCTAAGTTACTCCCTCAAATTTAACATTAATCAGAAATAACGCTGATACTTTTATTTTCATTTGCTTGACTCCTTTATCTCCCGGTGCAGAATGTGGTATGGGTTGGAGGGTGGATCAACCTAGGCCAGAAATCCGTCATCCTAACTATAGGAAATTTTCTAGCAGAGAGTTTGAAAGTCCCAAATTGGAAGTATTCAAATTCTCTGTATTAGTTGACTGCAAGTAAATGAGGAGAACGTCATATGAAGATACAGTAATGTCTCATTAAACTCAGAGCAAAAAAGCTATTGGATCCTAGAAGAGAAATGGAACTAGGAAATATGAGACTGGCTGGATTCTTTCCACCTCTTGTCTTGACATCTTTGTGCACTTTTTTCATTCTTCTCTTTCTCTGCAGACCAGCTTTCTCTGCTTCTCCAGACCACAGCGACTTTTGTCAGAGATGGCAGTGGGATTCACACTGATTCAATCAAGTGTGGTCATGATGGGGAGATTCATATGTAGAGCAATGCATCTACTGTATCAATAGATCAATAATGCCAGTTATCCTCTAAGAGTAAGGAATAAGAAATTACTGCATGAGGTTTGGGGACTAAATAGTTTAAAATAATTAGATGAGAGAGAGAGACTAGAATTTAAGTAAAATAGTATAGGTAATCTGTGCTGAGGGTACCTGTGAGACTTGTAGTCCTATATTTAGAGTGAGCCCCATCGTTGAAGCTGCAAATACTTCCTCAGTCATGAATAGCTGCTGACGTCAAACAGAGCCTAAGCAGACAGTTGAGTGTAACCTGTTTTTTCTTTTGTTGTTCTTGGTTTTTTTTTTTTTTTTGGTCAGGTTAGTAAATCAGAGGAAACTGTTGGTGTTATAGAACAGGGAGTTATAAGAGTTATGGATTATGAAGTACACACTGGAAGAAAGTGAGATATATGAGGTGAGTAATGGAGAGTTAAAATGTGGTGAAATCAATGGTGTGAAGGGAGTCAAAGATTTATTAATGATCACTCCTACATTGTAGCGGGTTTAGTTCATTAGTTGCTTACAGAGTTTTTGTTTTTCTTTGCCTTTTTTTTTTTGACCAAGAAAAGAACCATGATTTTTTTTCACTATATTGCTTATAATTTGTTCTTATCTTCTTATTTGTCTATTGCATGGAACCAATTCTTAAATACATTCTTATAGGAGCCCCCTGGCTTGCTTTCCTAATCTGAGCCAATTGCTTTTTCCAGGCTTGCTAGAGAATTCTCCTCTTGGAATTTCTTCATAGTGTGCACCTGAGTTAGTACCATCATTTATTGCAGCCTACAACTCTGCTGTATTATTTTTTATCTTATTTTGTTAGAAGAAAAGTCCTCAGAAGGAATATTTTACATGTAACTTTTCTGAGACTTTATGTTACCATCAATGTTGGTTGATAACCTAGCTGAGCATAGAATTCTAGCTTGAAAATTATTTTCCTTGGAATTTTGACAGCATTGCTTCATGCCAGTTTAATTCTAATTCCTTTATAAGGTGATGTCTTTTTCTTCCATGAAAATATTTAGGACCTTTTCTCTATCCTTAGAATTCTGAAATTAGCAATGATATGTCTATTCGTGGATTTTTAAAATAGATTTTGCTCAAAATTTAGTGAACAAATTTAATCTTAATTTAAAATCTAGTTCAAATTAACACTAATTTGATTTCAACATTACATAGAAACTTTTCCCCAATACATATCCTTTCCTCCATTGTGCTATTATTATTGTCATAAAAATTACATCTTTACATGTTATAAGCCGGTCAACATTGTTTTATGCAGTTAGCTTTTAACACAGAAGAAAAGAGTTATGAAAAAGTAATTTTAATCTAAAGACTTAGGTCTCTCTTTAGTACTGGGACATTTTCTTCTATTATTTCATTGAAAATATCCCTTTTTCTGTTTTTTTTTAAATGAAGTTCAACTAGTGAGATTTTCTGTCTTTGCATATTTTCTGTTATACTAACCCTTCTATTATTTCATCAATAATATTTTTAATTTCCAAGAGCTATTTGTTCTCTGACTGTTCCTTTTTCATAGTACCCTGTTCTTAAGTTATACATATATTATATTTATTAATTTAAATAGTAACATATACCCCTGGGACAAAACTTAACAGGTTAAAAAGTATATTGTGACAAGTAAGATCTCTCAAATTTATAGCCCTAGAGACAATCTTATTATTTTCTTACATATCCTTCCAGAGATATTTGCATGCATTTAAAAACATACATACATACATTCCAGTTTTGCTTTTCTTATTCTCATTCTCTTGTCTTTCCTAAATTATCTCATATTGATTGGAGACCAGCTATTTTCTTTATTTTAGACTTTCCATTTTATAAGTCTGGTTTTATCCATATGATTTGTTGTCCATTTCCATGTAAAAATGGAGTAGCCCAGGTGCGGTGGTTCATGCCTGTAATCCCAGCACTTTGGGAGGATGAAGTGGGTGGACTCTTGAGTCTCGAAGTTTGAGACCAGCTGGGCAACATGACAAAACCCTATCTCTACCAAAAAAAAAAAAATACAAAAAATTAGCTGGGCATGGTAGCATGTGCCTGTAGTCTCAGCTACTCCAGAGGCTGAGGTGGGAGGATCACCTGAGCCCAGGAGATTGAGGCTGCAGTGAGCTGTGATTGTACCACTGCAATCACACATAGGGTAACAGAGTGAGATCCTGTCTCAAAAATAAATAAATAAATAAATATTAAAGTGGAGTAGATTACCTTTTTAAGGCATTAGATGTTGATTTTTCTCCTATTGCATATGTTAGTATGTTTTCTTACTTCTTCTTACTTTTGAGTAGAAAGCTACCTGGAAGGTGCATGTTTATGTGTAGTAATGATGGTAGAAAAAATGGAGGGAGTTGACACACAGTATTTATTTAAGAATAAGTGGGGCTGGGCACGGTGGCTCACACCTGTAATCCCAGCACTTTGGGAGGCTGAGGCAGGCGGATTGCCAGAGCTCAGGAGTTCAAGACCAGCCTGGGTAACATGGTGAAACCCTGTCTACTAAAATACAAAAATTTAGCTGGGTGTAGTGGCATGTGCCTGTAATCCCAGCTACTCAGGAGGCTGAGGCAAGAGAACTGCTTGAACCAGGGAGGTGGAGGTTGCAGTGAGCTGAGATCACGCCACTGCACTCCAGCCTGGGCGACAGAGCAAGACTCTCTCTCTCTCAAATAAATAAATAAATAAATAAATAAATAAATAAATAAATAAATGGAGAGTTGGTCTACATGCTGGGCAGATGAATGAATAGAGAGGCCAGAACCCACCTAGCAGCCCTAATCCTCTTCCGGCAGTTTGTTTTATTTCTTCCACTTCCAATTAATGTCATGTTTTCCATCTTCTTTCTCCCACATTCTAATCCTGCCCACTCCAAGTCCAGAGGCCCTCTGCATTTTGTCTAGCAGCCTGGCTGTCTCGACACTATCATCCTTCTTTGCATTTATACAGGACTATTCAGGACTATAGCTTCCTCCTATTCATAGTACTTCTTAGCATCTCTCATCTGTTCATGGTTCCCTCTAGTACATTGTCCTTAAAAAACTGCTGGACATTGGAGAGTAATCTAGTTCAAGTACTCCAGACTACCCTTTTATGACATTTGTTTAGTACTTTAAAAGGATATCCTACATTGGAGCAGGTACTTCTCTGCAGAAGGAAATATCTTAATGAAAGAAAATTGTCAATCTGTCATCTTAGGTTTGGAGACATAATTTTGGGGAGCCCCAGGATGGGAAGGGAGAGAAAATGCTATTTTTATTATTTTGTTCCTACGTATTCCCCCACTCCCCATCTGGAGGATTGGTATTTTCATGAGAGACATCTGGCAGCCCTGTCTGTTCTATTCCATGGTTTCTCATTAATAGAACCAACAAGGAAAATGAGCTGCAGTTATTCTTTCTTTCCTGTAAATATAGCATCTTGCAATGATTACAGCACTTTGGATATTGTCATGGCTTTATCTCCCTGGAATAATTTCTCATTTTCTATTTTGAGGTACATTGTTCTATTCTTCTGATAGAAGGACTTTCACTCATTTTGATTCCAGCAACACTATAAAATTAGAGGGAAAAAACTTCAGAAGTTGCAAAACAGTAATGCTGTGGCCTTATTAAGTTAAGGGACATCACGCTGTTTACCCATTCACACATGCTTATTGATTTAATGTTTTGTAAATTTAGCTTTCTTCAGTTTCAGCTGATGTGTGGGTGCATATACCAACCAGACTGATACTTATGCCATAAGTGAGAAATGACTTGATAATTTATGAGTGGTGAAACCCAAAGTCAAACAGTTTTTCCCTCAGGAAAGGAAAAAAACTCATGCAGCACTTCTTAGACAACTCTCTTCTTTGATTCTTTCAAGAAATTGCACACCTATTGATGGGGTAATTGGAAGAGGGAATTATGCATTTTGGTCAGCCAGCCCACATTTTCCTCTATGAACTATCTCTGAGAGAAATGTACCTGAATAACAGATTTCTTTTTCTCGCCTTTCCTCTGTATCTGCGCAGAGGTTGGGCCTACACTAATGAGGACATCCTGTGAGTTTAGTGCCTACATATAGAATGTCTGAGGGTTAATACTAAGTGACTGGCCCATGGAGATGCCATGCTGAGGGTGGAACTAGTAAAATATGTCCATTAATGATTGATATAGGAACACCTCCCTTCTTTCTACGCCTCTGTGCTTTACAAAATAGTTCTCTGATATTGTTTTGTGTCCTTTTAAACAAGAGAAGTAGATTTGATCACAAAGGGCCCAAGCTCTAGTGGAGAGAAGGACATATAAGTTTGGGGAAAAGAGGGTAGGAGAGAGTTATTTCAATGCCCTCTGGGAAAAATATCCAAATAAACACACGCACGCATGCATATGCATGCATGCAAATACTCATTCTCACATTCATGTGCTCAGAGATGAGAATGGGGAACACTAAAGTTTAAAAAAAAAGTCAGCTGGTTAGTCTCTTCTTCTCCTCCTCATCCTCCTCACTCGCCTCGCATTTGGAGACGTCTACGGAAGCCCAAGGGCATGTAAGTTAGGAAACTGATCAAAAGTACAAATGCTTGTGTCAAAAATTTCTTACCCCCAGAGCAACATGAATCCTTCAGAGACCATGGGCTTTGATATAAGATATAAACTGTTTTGACTTAGTTTTGCCACTGGTCATCCTAGGGGAGAGAAAGAAACAGAAGTCAGGAAGTTGACTCAAATGCTGAAGCTGAAAAAAGAGGGAAAACTTGCAGGGTGCCACACAGCATTCATTGGTCCATAGCAAGTCTGATAAACAGCCAGGAACCTGTCATTAATTTCTTAATAAATGCCCAATGCTGTTCCTTGGGAATGATGCTCTGCTCCTCATGGTTCTTTGTTTGAGTTAACGGTGCTTCCACCAGAATAAGTCTCTTAAATATTCTGTGGATTCTCAGTGAATCATATAAAGGTTCAATCCTTCTAAAAAAGAATTTCTTTTGAGACACAATCTCATTCTATCACCAAGGCTTGAGTGCAGTGGTGCAATCCTGGCTCATTGTAATTTGAACTCCTAGACTCAAATGATCCTGCTACCTCAGCCTCCCAAGTAGCTAGGACTACAGGCTTGCTTCACTATGACTAGCTAATTTTAAAAAATTGTTTTGTAGAGACAGGGTCTCACTATGTTGCCCAGGCTGGTCTTGAACTCCTGACATCAAGCAATCCTACTGCATTGGCCTCCTAAAGTGCTAGGATTACAGACATGAGCCACCAGGCCTGGCAAGAAAAGAACTTTTAAGAGAGCTACAATTTCAAATCTTTTAAGATAAGCTCTCTTCAACATTGGAGTCCTTATGAAGCTGCTGTATGATAATCCTTTAAAATTCTAAGAAGCCCCATTGCTTAACAGAAAAGTTGTGAGGCACACCTTTAAGATCCTTAGAAGGACTTTTGTCTATTTAAAAGAATCTATGGGGTCTCATCTTAAATCATTCTGAGGTCTTAACATAATATTTTACAGGCCCATCCTGGATTTAACCTTTGTCTGAAAACCATTTCTTAATTTAAGAATATTTTGCCAATTTTAAGACATTGAGACAAGACATAGTTTTATTTTCATACCTCACTTCTTTATAATTCCTATAATTTTTGCTTGAAAATTAGTTACTTTGTTAGCTTTCTATTTCTGTGTAACCAATTACCATAAATTTAACAGCCTAAAGCCATACAAATGTATTATCTCATAGTTTCTATGGATCAGGAGTCCAGAATGCTTTAGCTGGATCTTCTGCTCAGGGTCTCACAAGGCTGAAAGCAAGGTGTCAGCCAGCTGCAGCCTCATCTGGAGGCTCAACTGGGGAAAAATCTGCTTCCAAGCTCCCTCATTCAGGTTGATGGCAGAAATGATTTCTTTGGACTGTGTAACTAAGATTCCTATTTCTTGCTGCTTTCAGCTTTTACAGGACACTCTCAGGTCTTTGTCATGCAATCCTCTTCATAGACCCTCTGGCCTTTCAAATCTTTTCACAAAATGGGACCAGTCCCTTTTAAGGATTCACCTGATTGGGTAAAGCGCCCCCCCCAGGATAATCTCCTTTTGATTAAATCAAAGTTAATGATAGGTAGCTTTAATTACGTTTTGTATTCTAATGACATGCAAAATTCTTTTTTTCCATATAACCTATTCATGAGTGCAATACCAGGGGGTTGAGATGGTGGAGGCCATCTTAGAATTCTGCCTACAACAAGATTTTGGTTCGTTTCTTCTCCCATTTTACTACAGGCAGCTAAAATGTCCCAGGTAGCACCATCAATGTTCTACATGAAAACTTCCTTAGCTAGATCATTAGTTTATTATATCTTTCTATTTTTTACATTCTGCTACTCTACAAGGGTTCCCTTTCCTGCAGCTTTCAATAACATTTTCCTTAAGGCTCTTATACCTTCATTGGGACCTCTTATGCTTCCACTAACATTATTTGCAAGGCTCTTTAGATTTTCACTAGTATTCTTCCAGCTTCCACCAATCACTCGGTCCCAAAGCCAATGATACATTTTAGGTTTGTTGTTGTTGTTGCTGCTGATGGTGGTGGTGGTGGTAGTGTGTGTGTGTGTGTGTGTGTGTGTGTGTGTAAGAAAAGGTCTCACTCTGCCACCCAGAGGCTAGAGTGCAGTGGCATGACCTGAGCTCACTGCAGCCTCGATCTCTCGGGCTCAAGTGATCCTCCTACCTCAGCCTCCCAAGTAGCTGGGACTACAGGTGTATAGCACCACACTTGGCTAATTTTGTATTTTTTGTAGAGCTGGGGTTTTACCATGTTGTCCAGGCTGGTCTCAAACACCTGAGCTCAAGAGATCTGCCAGCCTCAGCTTCTCAAAGTGCTGGGATTACAGGCGTGAGCCACCACGTCTGGCCTTAGGTTTTTCTTATGGCAGCAGTACCAAAAGCAGGCACAAGCACTAAAATCTGCATCAATTATACACAGCTGTGTAGCAAGCGACTCTAAAACTTAGTGATGTAAAACAACAACAATCATTTTTTAGTTCACAAAACTGTCAAAATTCAGCCATAGGTCTGTGTCTATTGAACCAATTACTCTGATAAGAAGATGAAATTGCCCTGTAAGGTTAAAAATCTCAAGACTAGGAGTTCTGCTTTTTAGCCATGGAAAATTAGTTGTTTGGAGTAAACTCCCCACTGAGGACTAGAAAAGCTGGAAGACAAACACATACTCACACCAAGGCAGTTAGGATGTGTGGGGAAAATATCTTAGGGAGAAGATGAAAGCCCAAAGGCGAGTCGAGCATTTGTCGCCACTATCCTTTGAAGACACATGGCATTCTTACAAGCAGTAGATGAGAAGCAGAGAAGAATTTTTAGCAGACACAGATCTACGGGCAACAACTAAAGTTCAAGGCTTAGCAAAGAGGAGGAATCTAGGTCTAAAGGCAAGTTGGAATTCCAGAGGGATATACAGTGGGAGTATACTGGAAATATGCCAACCTCCCCAGATACTGAAATCTAATTTAAAATCATTTTAATTCCTAATTGTAAGGTAATCTGGAGGTCTTAACTCAAGGCTGACTTCCAGAAGTAAAAGAAAATTCTCTCTGAAAGAAGATAAGATTATCCAGAGCTTGAATTTTCTCTCCATTTTTCATAGCCAGTGCATGGTATCCCATCAAAAACATTTGGGTATTCTAGAAAATATAACTTAATTACAAACCGAAGTAACAAAATATATGATAGATGTTTATTACTTTGTTTGGTAGGTAACAGACATGAACTTTAAAATAATATGTTCAAAGAACAAAATAGAGAATTTCAGCAGAGAAATAGAAATTTTGAAAGAATGACACAGATATGCTAGCTGGTAAATCCTAATATTAATAATAACTGACATGAAGTAGTCAGTGATTAACACATTTGACCTAATTGTCATATGCCAAACAGTGCACTTAACAACTGCACCACCATTTATCAAAACTGAACATATGCTATGCATAAGTTACTCTAACAAATTTCATAAGATTAAAATTACAGAGTATATTCTCTGACTACAGTAGAATTGAGCTAAATATCAATAACAACAGCTATAAAAAATAGAAAATTCACATTTGGAAATGAAGCAACACACTTCTAAATAACCCATGTGACCCAGAAGAAATGATGATGGAAAATAGAATATGCTTGAACAAATAATGAAAATAGTACATAATACATCTTGTGTGATGAAATTAAAGCAGTGCTTGAAATCAATTATCTAAGTATCTACCTCAAAAAGTTGCAAAAATAAAATCAAATGCAAAGTAATTAGAAACAGAGAAATAATAACTGTAAGAGTGGGAAGCATATTTTTCAAAAGAAACATAAAAGAGAATTAACAAAGGCAAAGTTTATTCTTTGAAAAGACTACTAAAATTCGCCAGGCACAGTGGCTCATACCAGTAATCCCAGCACTTTGGGAGGCTGAAGCAGGAGGATCACTTGAGCCCAGGAGTTTGAGATCAGCCTGTGCAAAATGGTGAGACCTCATCTCTACAAAAAGTAAAGCAGCCAGCAAGGTGGCAGATGCCTGTAGTTCCAGCTACTCAGGAGGCTGAAATGGGAAGATTGCTTGAGCCCGTGAGATCAAGGCTGCAGTGAACTGTGATGGCACCACTGCACTCCAGCCTGGGTGACAAAAGAAGACTGTCTCAGAAGCAAAACAAAACAAAACAAAACTGGTAAACTTGATAAAACTCTGGGATAACTGATGACTGAACAAAAGAGAAAAGGCCCAAATAACCAATAATAGAAATGAAAAAGGGATACTACCACAGGTCCTTCTGATAAGTAAAAGGATAATATGAGGATATTAGAATTATGATAAGAGATTAAAAATTTTAAGAAATACGAAAAAATTCCCAGAACATACTCATTGCAATTGACACCAAAAGGTAGCAGTTGACCAACTGATTTTAAAGTTTATATGGAAATAGAAAGGACTAGTAAGACCTAAGATAATCTTGAAGAAAAAGAGTAGTAGACTTAGAGGAGTCACACTACTGAATATCAATATGTGTTATAAAGCTATTATAATCAAGATGATGGTATTGGCACAAGGATAGACTACTAGAGAAATGGAAAAGAATAGGACCCAGCAAAAGACCTACACACATGTAGACATCTGATTCATGTGAAGGGTGGCATAGCAGAGAAGAAGGGAGAAGATGGTCTTGCAATAAATGGTGCTTGGTCACTTGGATATCCATATGAAATTGAAAACTGAGCAGTTACTTCCAAGATGGCCGAATAGGAACAGCTCCCGTCTGCAGCTCCCAGTGAGATCAATGCAGAAGATGGGTGATTTCTGCATTTCCAACTGAGGCACCTGGTTCATCTCATTGGGACTGGTTGGACAATGGGTGCAGCCCACGGAGTACGAGTTGAAGCAGGGCGGGGCGTCACCTCACCTGGGAAATGCAAGGGGTCGGGGGATTTCCCTTTCCTAGCCAATGGAACCTGTGACAGACTGTACCTTGAGAAACGGTACACTTCTGACCAAATACTGCACTTTTCCCACAGTCTTACCAACCGGCAAGCCAGGAGATACCCTCTTGTGCCTGGCTCAGTGGGTCCCACGCCCACAGAACCTTGCTCACTGCTAGCGCAGCAGTCTGAGATGCATTGCTGCAGCTTGATGGGGGGAGGGGCATCTGCCATTGCTGAAGCTTGAGTAGCTCACAGTGTAAACAAAGCAGCCTGGAAGCTTGAACTGTGCCGAGCCCACCGCAGCTCAGCAAGGACTACTGCCTCTCTAGATTCCACCTCTGTGGGCAGGGCATAGCAGAAAAAAAGGCAGCAGACAGTTTCTGCAGACTTAAACATCCGTATCTGACAGCGCTGAAGATAGCAGTGGTTCTCTCAGCACGGAATTCAAGCTCTGAGAATGAACTGCCTCCTCAAGCGGGTCCCTGACCCCCATGTAGCCTGACTGGGAGACACCTCAAACAGGCAGGTGCCCCTCTGGGATGAAGTTTCCAGATGAAGGATTGGGCAGCAATATTTGCTGTTCTGCAGCCTCTGCTGGTGATACCCAGGCAAACAGGGTCTAGAGTGGGCTTCCAGCAAACTCCAACAGACCTGCAGTTGAGGGTCCTGACTGTTAGAAGGAAAACTAACAAACAGAAAGGAATAGCGTCAACATCAACAAGAAGGACATCCACAACAAAACCCCATTTGTAGTTCGCCAACATCAAAGACCAAAGGTAGATAAAACCACAAAGATGGGGAGAAGCCAGAGGAGAAAAGCTGAAAATTCCGAAAAACAGAGCACCTCTTCTCCTCCAAAGGATCACAGCTCCTCGCCAGCAAGGGAACAAAACTGGATGGAGAATGAGTTTGACGAGTTGACAGAAGTAGGCTTCAGAAGGTCAGTAATAACAAACTTCGCCGAGCTAAAGAAGCATGTTCTAACTCATTACGAGAAAGCCAAAAACCTTGAAAAAAGGTTAGATGAATGGCTAACTAGAATGAACAATGTAGAGAAGACCTTAAATAACCTGATGGAGCTGAAAACTACGGCATGAGAACTTCGTGAGGCATGCACAAGCTTCAATAGCCAATTCAATCAACTGGAAGAAAAGATATCAGTAATTGAAGATCAAATTAATGAAATAAAGTGAGAAGACAAGACTAGAGAAAAAAGCACACAAAGAAATTAACAAAGCTTCCAAGAAATATGGGACTATGTGAAAAGACCAAATATACGTTTGATTGGTGTACCGGAAAGTGACAGGAAGAATGAAACGAAGTTAGAAAACACTCTTCAGAATATTATCCAGGACAACTTCCCTAACCTAGCAAGGCAGGCCAACATTCAAATTCAGGAAATACAGAGAACACCACAAAGATACTCCTTGAGAACAGCAACCCCAAGACAAATAATTGTCAGGTTCACCAAGTTTGAAATGAAGGAAAAAGTGTTAAGGGCAGCCAGAGAGAAAGGTCGGATTACCCACAAAGGGAAGCCCATCAGATGAACAGCAGATCTCTCAACAGAAACCTTACAAGCCAGAAGAGAGTGGGGGCCAATATTCAATATTCTTAAAGAAAATAATTTTTAACCCAGAATATCATATCCAGCCAAACTAAGCTTCATAAGTGAAGGAGAAATAAAATCCTTTACAGAGAAGCAAATGCTGAGACATTTTGTCACCACCAGGCCTGCTTTACAAGAGCTCCTGAAGGAAGCACTAAACAAAGAAAGGAACAACCGACACCACACACTGCAAAAACATGCCAAATAATAAAGACCATTGATGCTATAAAGAAGCTGCATCAATTAATGGGCAAAATAACCAGTGAACACCATAATGACAGGATCATATTCACACATAACAATATTAACCTTAAATGTAAATGGGCTAAATGCTCCAATTAAAAGACACAAACTGGCAAATTGGATGCAGAGTCAAAACCCATCGGTGTGCTGTATTCAAGGACCCATCTCAAGTGCAAAGATGCACATAGGCTCAAAATAAAGGAATGAAGGAAGATCTACGAAGCAGACGGAAAGCAAAAAAAGCTGGGGTTGCAATCCTAGTCTCTGATAAAACAGACTTTAAACCAACAAAGATCAAAAGAGACAAAGGCTACTACATAATGGTAAAGGGATCAATTCGTTAAGAAGAGCTAACTATCCTAAATATATATGCACCCAATACAGGAGCACCCAGATTCATAAAGCAAGTCCTTAGAGACCTACAAAGAGACCTGCATGCCCACACAATATTATTATTGGGAAACTTTAACTCCC
Organism: Mandrillus leucophaeus; assembly: GCF_000951045.1. NCBI lineage: Eukaryota > Metazoa > Chordata > Mammalia > Primates > Cercopithecidae > Mandrillus > Mandrillus leucophaeus. Next base: position 72,956 of record NW_012098854.1, on the reverse strand, counting down.
CACTGTCAATATTAGACAGATGAACGAGACTGAATGTTAACAAGGATATCCAGGACTTGAACTCAGCTCTGGACCAAGTGAACCTAACAGACATCTACAGAACTCTACACACCAAATCAACAGAATATACATTCTTCTCAGCACCACATTACAGTTATTCTAAAATTGACCACATAATTGGAAGTAAAACACTCCTCCGCAAAGTAAAGGAACAGAAATCACAACAAATTGTCTCTCAGAGCACAGTGTAATCAAATCAGAACTCAGGATTACAAACTCACTCAAAACCACAAGACTACATGGAAACTGAACAACCTGCTCCTGAATGACTACTGGGTAAATAATGAATTGAAGGCAGAAATAAACATGTTCTTTGAAACCAATGAGAACAAAAACGCAACATACCAGAATCTCTGGGACACATTTAAAGCAGTGTGTAGAAGGAAATTTGAAGCACTAAATGCACACAAGAGAAAGCAGAAAACATCTAAAATTGACACTCTAACATCACAATTAAAAGAACTAGAGAAGCAAGAGCAAACACATTCAAAAGCTAGCAGAAGGCAAGAAATAACTAAGATCAGAG
>NW_012098854.1:57380-72320 GCF_000951045.1 Mandrillus leucophaeus | reverse complement strand
AAGAGCAAACACATTCAAAAGCTAGCAGAAGGCAAGAAATAACTAAGATCAGAGCAGAACTGAAGGGGATAGAGACATAAAAACCCCTCAAAAAAATCAATGAATCCAAGAGCTGTTTTTTCGAAAAGATCAACAAAATTGATAGACCACTAGCAAGACTAATAAAGAAGAAAAGAGAGAAGAATCAAACAGACGCAATAAAAAATGATAAACGGGATATCACCACCAATCCCACAGAAATACAAACTACCATCAAAGAATACTATAAACACTTCCTCACAAATCAACTGGAAAAATCTAGAAGAAATGGATAAATTCCTGGACACATACACCCTCTCAAGACTAAACCAGGAAGAAGTTGAATCTCTGAATAGACCAATAACAGGTTCTGAAATTGAGGCAATAATTAATAGCCTACCAACCAAAAAAAGTCCAAGACCAGACGGATTCACAGCCGAATTCCACCAGAGGTACAAAGAGGTACCTCTCCTTCTGAAACTATTCCAGTCAATAGAAAAAGAGGGAATCCTCCCTAACTATGAGGACAGCATCATCCTGATACCAAAGCCTGGTAAAGACACAACAAAAAGAGAATTTTAGGCCAATATCCCTGATGAACATCGATGTGAAAATCCTCAATAAAATACTGGCAAACTGAATCCAGCAGCACATCAAAAAGCTTATCCACCACAATCAAGTCAGCTTCATCCCTGGGGTGCAAGGCTGGTTTAACATACGTAAATCAATAAACATAATCCATTGCATAAATAGAACCAATGACAAAAACCACATGATTATCTCAATAGATGCAGAAAAGGCCTTCAACAAAATTCAGCAGCCCTTCATGCTAAAAACTCTCAATAAAGTAGGTACTGATGGAACGTATCTCAAAATAATAAGAGCTATTTATGGCAAACACATAGCCAATATCATACTGAGTGGGCAAAACCTGGAATCATTCCCTTTGAAAACCAGCACAAGACAGGGATGCCCTCTCTCACCACTCCTATTCAACACAGAGTTGGAAGATCTGGCCAGGGCAATCAGGCAAGAGGAAGAAATAAAGGGTATTCAGTTAGGAAAAGAGGAAGTCGAATTGTCTCTGTTTGCAGAAGACATGATTGTATATTTAGAAAACCCCATCTTCTCAGCCCAAAATCTCCTTAAGCTGATAAGCAACTTCAGCAAAGCCTCAGGATACAAAATCAATGCACAAAAATCACAAGCATTCCTCTACACTAATAATAGACAAACATAGAGCTAAATCATGAGTGAACTCCTATTCACAATTACTACAAAGAGAATGAAATACCTAGGAATCCAACTTACAAGAGATGTGAACGACCTCTTCAAGGAGAACTACAAACCACTGCTCAATGAAATGAAAGAGGACACAAACAAATGGAAGAACATTCCATGCTCATGGATAGGAAGAATCAATATTGTGAAAATGGCCACACTGCCCAAGGTAATTTATAGATTTAATGCTATTCCCATCAAGCTAGCACTGACTTTTTTCATGGAATTGGAAATAAAGTACTTTAAAGTTCATATGGAACCAAAAAAGAGCCCATATAGCCAAGACACTCCTAAGCAAAAAGAACAAAGCTGGAGACATCACACTACCTGACGTCAAACCATATTACAAGGCTACAGTAACCAAAGCAGCATGGTACTGGTACCAAAACGGATTTATAGATCAATGGAACAGAATGGGGGCCTCAGAAATAACACCACACATCTATAACCAACTGATCTTTGACAAACCTGACAAAAACAAGCAATGGGTAAAGGATTCTCTGTTTAATAAATGGTGTTGGGAAAACTGGCCAGCTATATGTAGAAAGCTGAAACTGGATCCCTTCCTTACACCTTATACAAAAATTAACTCAAGATGGATTGAAGACTTAAATGTAAGACTTAACACCATAAAAACCCTAGAAGAAAACCTAGGCAGTACCATTCAGGACATATGCATGGGCAAAGACTTCATGACTAAAATATCAAGAGCAATGGCAATAAAAGCCAAAATAGACTAATGGGATCTAATTAAACTAAAGAGCTTCTGCACAGCAAAAGAAACTATCATCAGAGCAAACAGGCAACATAGGGAATGAAAGAAAATCTTTGCAATCTACCCATCTGACAAAGGGCTAATATCCGGAATCTACAAAGAACTTAAAGTTAAAAGAAAAAAACAAACAACCTTATCAAAAAGCAGGCAAGGTTATGAACAGACAGTTCTCAAAAGAAGAGATTTATGTGACCAACAAACACATGAAAAGAAGCTCATTATCACTGGTCATCAGAGAATTGCTAATCAAAACCACAATGAGATACCATCTCACACCAGTTAGAATGGCGATCACTAAAAAGTCAGGAAACAACAGATGCTGGAGAGGATGTGGAGAAATAGGAACACTTACACTGTTGGTATGGGTGTAAATTAGTTTAACCATTGTGGAAGACAGTGTGTCGATTCCTCAAGTATCTAGAACTAGAAATATCATTTGACCCAGCAATTCTATTACTGGGTATATACCCAAAGGATTACAAATCATGCTACTATAAAGACACATGCACATGTATGCTTATTGTGGCACTATTCACAATAGCAAAGACTTGGAACCAACCCAAATGTCCATCAATGATAGATTGGATTAAGAAAATGTGGCACATATACACCATGGAATACTATGTAGTCATAGAAAAGGATGAATTCATGTCCTTTGTAAGGACATGGATGAAACTGGAAACCATCATTCTGAGCAAACTATCACAAGGACAGAAAACCAAACACCGCATGTTCTCACTCAGAAGTGGGAGTTGAACAATGAGAACACATGGACACAGGGAGGGGGACATCACACACCAGGGTCTGTTGGCCAGGTGCAGTGGCTCATGCTTGAAGCACTTTGGGAGGTCAAGGTGGGGGATCATTTGAGCTCAGGAGTTTATGACCAGCCTAGTCAACATGGTGAATAGACCATGTCTCCACCAAACAGACCTGTCTCCACCAAAAACACAAAAATCAGCCAGGTGTGGTGGCATGTGCCTATAGTCCCAGATACTCAGGAGGCAGAAGTGGGAGGATCACTTGAGCCTGGGAGGCAGAGGTTGCAGTGAGGCCAGATCTGGTCACTGCACTCCAGTGTGGGCAGCAGAGTGAGATCCTGTCTCCAGAAAAAAGTACAAATATTTTATCTGAATCCCATTTGCATTCCTGGAAATCTGGATTCACCAAGTCCTAGATGGGGCCCAGGCATCAGAATTTTCAAAAAACTTATAAAGGTGATTCTGCAATGCACTTTCCCAGTTGCCTGTAACTGAAAAGAGGCCATCACTACTAATTGACAGCCTCTGATCCCCTATTTGCAATGCTGATGGTCACATTTATATGCATACATGCACACACACGTGCATGTTCATTTAGCATATATTATTTCAATTATTACTTATTTTTACACATGATTTTTAATTACATTGGGCATTGCAAACTATGAATATACATTTTAAAGTGAACATATATTCAACATTTTAAAGTACAAAGTCAAGCTGACTTGGTGAGCGTGCTTCATTTTTTTTTTTTTTTTTTTTTTTTTGAGATGGAGTCTCATTCTGTCGCCCAGGCTGGAGTGCAGTGGCACAAACTTGGCTCACGCCAGGTTCACATCATTCTCCTGCCTCAGCCTCCCAAGTAGCTGGGACTGCAGGTGCCCGCCACCATGCCCGGCTAATTTATTTTTGTATTTTTAGTAGAGACGGAGTTTCACCGCGTTAGCCAGGATGGTCTCGATCTCCTGACCTTGTGATCCACCTGCCAAAGTGCTGGGATTACAGGCATGAGCCACCACACCCGGCCTGAGCATGCTTAATTTTTAAAAAATGTTTGATATCCCTATACAAATGACATCTCCAAGGATTTTAAAGATACACTGATCTTTTAAGAAAACCGCTGACCCTACTCACATCTGGATTCTGTAATCTGTAGCAGAGTTTTTAGATTATGCAAACACATACCATAATTTGCATACATGCATAGGTTTTTGAATATTACAACAGCATAGCTAATGTTTATTGAGCACTTATGTGCCAGGCACTGAACTAAATTGTTCATATTGATTATATCTTTTGAAACTCAAACCACCATAAAAGGTAGGTCATTACCTCCTTTCATAGAGATTGGTATCTTGCCAGCTTCTACTCATGCCTCCTCGTCCTTACAACTCCGTGAGACAGGTATTATTATTATTGCCAACTTCCAGATAAGGGAGAGAGGCACAAAATGGTTGAGGCAATGAATCCTTAGGCATATACAATAATATATACAATAATGATTGGGTAATGAAAAGGTGTCAGAGACACAAATCAGCTCAGGTCTTCATGACTCCAAAATCTATGTTCACAACAACTGTACTAAAAAACACATGTAGAATCAGGAAATACTTATTTCTAAATATTTTGAAATAAGAAAGTAAAACAATGAAATAATTTTGGCTATTTTTCCCTCAAATTAATAATATTTTTAAATAAGCCTTTTTTATGGAAAGAAGTAGAGTGAAAACTTGGCAAATGGGATTTTTTCTAATGATAACCTTTTTCTCTCAGGTAAGCAATGACCTTTCAAGTCAATATTTACTATGATTGATTGAAATCTAAACATAAAGTTCAACTGAAAAAGAAAGTTTTGGTATATCAAAGAACTTTGATGCAGATAAAGAAGAAATTATTAATCCTGGGAGAGTCAGAACTTTGATCCCATGTTTACCCTCAAGTGAATGGTAGTAGACACATAACCAAAGAAAAGTCATTAAAACGAATCAGGGACTTCAGGGATCCCTTGGATCAATACATAGCTCCCCCTGTGTTTGTAAAAGTTCATTTATCTCTGTGCAAACTGGATGAGTTCTGTTCAGACATCTCACAATACCACACATTCTCTGTGCATTAAAGTCACAAAGGTAGAACTCAAGATAGTTCAGCCATCAGGTAACATATTGTCCCATCTCCAAAATAAATGTCTTTTATTAACTTTCACTAAAAATGCTAAGGCAATCTGTGCACATGTGCTTCAAAGACTACCATAAAAAGAAAGAGCAGGAGATGTTTTTCTATTGCTTCTGGGTTTTGTTTTTTGTTTTAAAGATATACTACTTTCTTCTTTTTTGCCCTTCTACACCCAGAAGCATTTGCCTATTTCATAAACACAAAGTTAAAGAAACTTGCATTAATGGACTCTACATGAATATAAATAATGTCCAGGTTTCCATAGCAAACACTTAGAGCTGTTCATCTTCTCTACCCCTTACAGCAACTGCAAAGTGAAAGTTAGACACCAGCCTGGAGGTCTAATGAGCACCTGTTTCTTTTACTCAGGATATAACTCAAGCTGCTGTAAAAACTGCATTTGTAAAAAAATATGAGAAATGATAAATAAGTTCCTCTTCCCAGAGGCATAGTATAGTAGCCTATCCATAGCTATTGTTTCATAAACAAATTCAACCCAATTGTCATCCCTTGGTGTCCCAGAGGAAAGCAGCACCTGCTTGGAAACAGGAGAACAGGCTCTGGCCCCTGGTTTTAGATCAACTTCCCAGCTTTAGAACCCAACACAAGGACCTACTGGCTGTGTAATTTTGGGCAAGTCACTTAACCATTCTGTGCCTCCCTTCCTTATATGGAAGGCGGGAATAATAATACCTATCTCACAGTATAGGTAAAATGAGTAGGCATTTAAAAAATAGAATTCAGGGCTGGGTGCAGTGGCTCACGTCTGTAATCCCAGCACTTTGGGAGGCCAAGATGGGTGGATCACCTGAGGTCAGGAGTTTGAGACCAGCTTGATCAACATGGTGAAACCCTGTCTCTACTTAAAAAATACAAAAATTAGCTGGGTGTGGTGGTGCATGTCTGTAATCCCAGCTACTTGGGAGGCTGAGGCAGGAGAATTGCTTAAACCTGGGAGGCAGAGGTTGCAGTGAGCCAAGATCGCGCCATTGCACTCCATCTTAGGCAACAAGAGTGAAACTCCGTCTCAAAAACAAACAAACAAAAAAACATAGTATTCAGCTATTATTTGACTGTTCCCATGGTTGTTGCATGGATGAATTCTCCCAAATACATATCCATTTTATTTGCAATAGGATAGATGACATCTGGTAGAGTTAAGAAACCTCCAGATTAATCATATTTGCAATATATCCTGGCTAATTCCATCCAACCTCAAGATCCTTTACAAATACTTCCTTCATGTAGAATCTTCCATGACTAACCTTGACCAAAAAGATATCATGTATATTTCTCCAAATTCTCAAAAATACCATAACTGCTGCCTAGCCCATCCTTGTGATTTAACACACATTGTCCTGTATTCTCAATTATACTTCTTTTTATTTATGAATTGTCTTCCTAACAAGACTTCGAGCTACGCCAAAGTAGAAACTATGTTTAATTTCCTCCTTTCTTCCTCCTTTGTTCCACTCTTTTATTAATAGTAATAATATTAATAATACCCTCTCATATCTCTTTAGCTAAGGCAATTCCCCAAAAGGGCTGACAGCTGAAGGCTCTCTGCTGGCAGCACTCCCAACAGATAAATCCTTCACTCCTAAAGGGGGACCTGGTTGGTGCATCAAAACTTCCATTATAATATTAAATTAGTAGTAGATACAATAAGCATAGGATACTTTCTCACCTTAGGCAGAAATTTTCTATATGTCCCTTTGTGACAGTGTCAGTGCAGACTTTTCTAGGGGAATAGATTGGATGACCTCTGTAGGTTGACCTTGTTTATTATCAGCCCATAAATCAATGGCAGGTGGGAGGCTTCCCTGGGCAAGCAATTATGTTTCTAGTAAATACTAACATCAATGTGAACCAAAAGATAGGTATCTATTTGAGTAACATGTTCAATTACAGGTTCAAGGAATCCCATTTATGGTTCTCTTCCCCAAACCAAACCTCAGAGAAGCTGAAGAAAAGCTCAGAGCTGGCACTGAAAATGTTAAAAATTAAGAAACTGTGAGAAACTCTTTGAGAAATAGAAGGTAGTTGATTCTGGGGTAGGGTAGATAATGAGAAGCTCTCTAAAGCACCAAATGAGGATAGGCTGGCAGATAATTTTTTTAGTTGTGTTATTTTGTCTCCCCAGCATTGCCCTGGGAGGATTACTGACTTCTCTGCTATAACCACAGGATCAGAAGGATAATATCCTAGGAGTGTCAAAAGCTGCAGAGGTAAGTAACAAATAACAAAAGTGTAGATGGGCTAGCAGGTATCTGAGCATTTTGCTCCTCCTCAAACTATCCTATAGTTTGAGCAATGATATATCGTTGGATACAAGCTATTCCTGGGAAGAGGGACTAAACTCTGAAGGTGGAGAAAATGCATGCAGGGGTAGCTTAATCTTGTGTTTTAACACAGGGGCCTCTCCACCATAAGGCAGTCCCCCCGAATCACTTGGTATAGCACTCCGTGTCTCCTAACTAACTTGGAGAATCAGTAGCCAGGGTCTAAGAAGTTTTTGTTCCTCTCTTCAGGTAGACATTACTAACTGAATATACTAGTCATCGTCCCAGGGAGACCATGGGACCATTTTAATAGTAAGACTATTTACAGTTAGGCAATCAGCATATCACAGTATCTAAGTGCTAGTAACAGGCCTGAAAGGGGACAGGGAAGTAGGTACTATCAGAATCACAAGAAGGAAGTCATTTGGAGAGGCCTGTGTTGATGGAATTCTGATCTTTAATCATGGACACGGCTGACAGCATAAGGAGAGAAGTGAGAGAATAAATACCCTTGACTTCACATTCTTCTCTCCCAATATTCTCCTCCTGGGGCTCCCCAGTGGCTGAATCCAATGAGAAGGCAGAGAGCAAGGGGGTTTATTGATGTTTGTACAGGTCAGCCTCCAGGAGCACTGAGCAGGGTAGGAAGAATGGAGAGGGGATGTGGAGGGGTAAACAGAAGATCTCCAGAACACCAAGTTAGCTGATGATCAAGGAACAAATAATTAGATGTCTTGTGAGCACAAGCACTATAAAATTAAAGCAAATAATGAAAAACTTGCACCAAAAATAAGCAAAATGAAAGAAACAGACAAAAACTTAGATAAATCAGAAAATTTAGGGATAAGGAGGAATATCAGAAACAGAAGGTGGAAAAAAAGCAATGATGAAAAATAGTCAATAGGACGTTTGGCATGGAAATTAACACAACAAATAGATTTAACAGCAGAATAGATACAGTCAAAGAACAAATTAATGAACTAGATTAGGCCAAGGAACTCCTCCAGAAGGTGCTGGGAAAGTATAACAAGATGAAGAAAATGAAATATTGGAGAAAAGTTAGTATCTATCTGGTGGAAGCCCCAGATACAGATTACAACTAAAGAAACAAAATACATTTTAAGATATAATAATCAAGAGTCTCCCAGAATTGAATAAAAATCACAAACTCTAGAAAGGCAGGATTTACAGTGCTAAAAAGGGCGGAGAAAAAAAAAAAAAAAAACTCACCCTAAATGCATTAAAGTGGAATTGTAAAACATTAAAGAAAAAAAAAATCAGATTTCTCAACTGCAAAACTGAACAGAAGACATGTATATAATCTTTTTAAAGTACCAAAGGAAAACAACTTTCAACCTTGAATTTTATAATCAGCTAATCTATTCCTTAAATGCAATGAGATAAAAATATTATCAGGTATACATGTCTCAGAAAGTTTACTACACCAACACTCTCTTTCACAAAACACTTTGAGTATGTATTCTAGCAACAAGAGAAATAAGTACAGAAGGAGGCAACAAAATATGGAAAGAAAGGATAAATAAAGATACAGTAAGATTTATTTTTGTTTAGATTGCCTTGGCCAAGACAAACAAAAAAACTAATCCATAATTATCCAGAAGTAAAATGGTAGCTGACACTCATATGGTGGGGATGTGCATGGGAAGGTATCAAAGAGAAGGGAATGACAATATGCTAAACTTCCTGACTTCCTTGGGAGGAACCATAGCTTCTGACTATCTTTGATATCGATGGATAAAAAATAAGCGTAAAAGAGAATTTAATAAATTAGCATTAACTATCTTGAGAATAGTAATCGTCTTTTATTTTTTAATCATGGCTACATTTTAGTTGTACATATTTATAGAGTATATGTGATACTTTGCTACACACAATGTATAATAATTGTATTACTCCATTTTCATGCTGCTGATAAAGACATACCTGATACTGAGAAGAAATAGAGGTTTAATTGGATTTACCGTTCCACATGGCTGGGGAGGCCTCAGAATCATGGTAGGAGGTGAAAGACACTTCTTACATGGCAGCAGCAAGAGAAAATTAGGAGTAAGCAAAAGCGGAAGCCCCTGATAAACCCATCAGATCTCGTGAGACTTATTCACTATCACAAGAATAGCACAGGAAAGACTGGCCCCCATGATTCAATTACCTCTCCCAGGGTCCCTCCCACGACAAGGGGGAATTCTGGGAGATACAATTCAAGTTGAGATTTGAGTGGGGACACAGCCAAACCATACCAGTAATAAAATCAGAGCAATTTGGATATCCATCACCTCAAGAATTTATTTCTTTGTGTTAAGAATATTCCAATTCCACTTTTTAAAGCTAATTTGAAATATACAGTAAGTTATTGTTAACTATAGTTACCTATTGTGCTTCTGCATGCTAGATCTTATTTTTTCTATCTAACTGTATTTTTGTACCCACTTACCATCCCCTCTTTAACCTCCCCATTACCTTTTCCGGCCTCTAGTAGCCATCGTTCAAGAATAGTAATAGATTTTTAATGTTCAAACACAAGAAGACAATTGTAATCTATCCAATAGAAGACAGGAAACAACAAAAAAATAATTTTTGTAAATCAGAAATCTATGTAAAGGGAGCAAACTAATTGCAGATTTTTAGATTGGATTTAGGGGTAAAATCCAGTAATAAATTGTTTACAACAGATGCATTAATTAATTTATTTATGAGATGTAGTCTCACTCTGTCACCCAGGCTGGAGTACAGTAGATTGATCTTGGCTCACTGCAACCTCCACCTCCCAGGTTCAAGTGATTCTCCTGCCTCAGCCTCCTGAGTAGCTGGAACTACAGGCATGGACCACCATGCCTGGCTAATTTCTGTATTTTTAGTAGAGACAGGGTTTCACCATGTTGGCCAGGCTGGTCTCAAACTCCTGGCCACAGGTGATCCCCCTGTCTTAGCCTCCCAAAGTGCTGGGATTATAGATGTGAACCACCATGCTCTGCCAACAAATCAGTTTAAATTAACCTCAGATTCAGTTTCCACTGATACACACACAAAAAGAAGAAAAATAAGTTGACTTCAGATACGGTTAAATGAGAAAAAAAGAGATAATTTTAATAAATGGGGAAAATCATTTGATAAACTTTACCTATATTTTCTGATGTAGGAGCAACACAAATAAAACAGAACAGAGATTCTAGCAATCAATCCGCGAATATATAAAAACTCTATACACAGTAGTGATAACATTATAAGTAGTAAAAAAGCAAGAATCATTTAGTAGATGGAGTTGGAATATATACAGAAAAATAAGTGATAGCTTAAGAATAATTTAGTAGATGTTATTTCATTACATAGAGAAAAACAAGGATGCTCTCTATGTTGAACTATATTAATTAGAATTGGGTTTATATACATTTAACAAAAAAAAAGGTGGCAATGGCTTAAACAAGGGAGAAGCTTATTTCTCTCTCCTGTAAGAGAAGCACAGAGGTAGGATTTAGGGCTGGAATTGTAACTCTATAGTGTCATCAAATCCTTCCCATCTTTCTGCTCAGCCACACTCAGCATATAGCACCCATCCTCAAGGTCCTTCCATGGCCCAAGATGGTTGCTGATCCTCCAGACATTATTTCAGCAGTCTAGATTGGTAGTAAAAAGAATCAAGGAGAGAGAAGGAGGAACTTATATTCTCCATTTTAAAGAATCTTCCCAGGAATAACCATAGTACATATTTCAGAGAGTTGCTGTGAAGTCTGAATACAATAAAGTTCTTGGTCCACTTCCTGGCCGCAGAAATGTTAGCTATTATTGTTGTTGTTGAGAATGCAGGCACAAACAGTAATTACAATTCAGTGTAGTAAATGTCTGGTAGGTGATGTAGGCACAGAAAAGGACCCTGTGTGTTAGGGAAGGCTCTATACAGGAGGTCATAGTTAGGCTGTGTCTTCAAGTATGAGTAAGAGTTCACCTACAAAGAGAAAAATTAACTGCTAGTTGGAAGAAACAGCACATTCACTGGTGTGGTCATTAGAAAAGTGTGGAGTATTCAGGGGATGTTGAGAAGTTCAATGTAGCTAGGGTAATGTGCATGTGTCCAAGTTCAGGATGCACACTGGGGCCTTCTCTGCCATATCCTTGAGCAATGGGAATGGAAAACCAGCAGAAAAGAACTTCAGCTTGTGAGTGGCACAATTATACTTGTATTGCATTTTCTTTTCCCTTATCCCCCAGATTCACACGAATAAAGCTGTGATTATGCTTCTTTCAAAAAACGAAAGAATCTTCCCAAGGGTTTTATGCATACTTTTGTTTATATCAAATAAACGACAATTAAGTAAAATGGCCTCACCTAGCTGTAAGAGAGTCCAGGAAATGAGTCTTTATTATGGGCAGTAATATGTTAATCTAAAAACTGAGGTTATAAGCTCCAAATTGGTTAAAGACCTAAATACTAGAGGAACAATCATAGAGCCAATTAAATAATATAAAGCTAAGAAAATAAATGTAGAAGACACTTGTAAAATTTATGAAAATATCTTTGTAATACTAGGGGTTGAATTTCAGAAATGAAACATAAGAAACCAAAACCATAAGAGGAAAATGGATAGATTTTATTACAACAGAAGTAAAGATTTCTGTTTAATGAAGGACAGTATAAATCAAGTTTCCCGCAAAGGAGGTGACAGACTGGAAAAGGTTTTTTGCAAGACCTTAAACCAACAAGGGATTAATGTCTGAAGACACAAAGAACCAAAATTATCAAGAAGAAATAGCTATATTTTATAACAAGGTCTTTAAAGAGGTGAGTGAGTTAAAATGAGGCTGCTAGGATGGGACCCTAACAAAAAAGATGCTCTTATGTCAGAGATAAGGTATTCTGCAGCAAGAGTCTAGGAGTACTGATTTATTCACATGGTAGGACACTGGTGAATGCCAGTAAGCTAACGACCAGACCAGCCACTGATACAGGTGATAGATGTGCAGGGAACCAGTTATATAGAGATTGTATCGCAAGGTGAGGACTCCAGTTCACAAGAGACTTGGGTTCCAAGCAATGGCAGAGCTGAAACAAATCAACTCTGCCTTGATACAAAGCTCACAAACATCTTCCGCTCCTTCCTTTTGTTCCCTAACCTCTCATACACACCACATATCCTCCTAGCCTTCCTCAACTCTATCCCAAGTACATAAGACCAAAATTGTTCTTAAAAACCTACACAGGGAGGTTCCTGAGTGAGGAACCTCAGGCAAGGCAGGCTGCAGTTCCCCAGGCCTGACCCACGGGGAGGCAGATGAGTCTGGGCGAGTATTCAAGTGCTGTGCTGGCAGGCCAGCAGTGCTGGGGGACCTGACACACCCTCCGCGGCTGCTGACCCGGGTGCTAAGCCCCTCACTGCCTGGGGCTGCTGGCTGGCTGCTCCGAGTGTGGGGCCTGCCGAGCCTGGCCAACCCGGCATTCGTGCTGGCTCATGAGCGCCACCCGCAGCTCTGGTTTCCGCCCGTGCCTCTGGTTCCCGCCTGCGCCTCTCGCTCCACACCTCCGCACAAGCAGAGGGAACGGGCTCCGTACTGGGCGAGCCCAGAGAGGGGCTCCCACAGTGCAGGGGTGGGCTGAAGAGCTCCTCAAGCGCCACCAGAGTGGACGCCAAGGCTGAGGAAGCACCGAGCGCGAGGGCTGCTAACACGTTGTCACCTCTCACTACTATATGTATGTAAATTATTACTATTATTTGGAATAAATTAACATAGGAAGTTGCCATGTTATTATGACTGAATAACTTCTGAGATGTGGATTTTCTTTACACAGTAATATCTCATAAAGAAACTTTGAAGAACTATCCCCATGGCATTGGGTACTTTTAACTTATATTTTGCACTTTCTGCCTTTAAATATTTCCATTTATTACCTGAACCCAAATTAACCCATATAGTGGCCTCAGTTATCATGAATGTCTGTTAAACAGTATTTTGGCTTACATAGCCACAGAGCTGCAAAAAAAAAAGTCTCTCTCTGTTATGCTTCTAAGGAAAGATATATTCATATTCTGATGTTTTTATTATCAGGAGAGTCAGTAAATGATCTACACAGAGTTCACACTGGAAACGTTGACAGTGTATGATCCCATCATCTGAAATGCGTATAGGTTCTGCTATTGCAGCTGTAAATCAGAAAGACACTTGCGCTGCCTGGTTCTCCTTGCAAGATATCTCTAAATTAAAGTTAAACTCATAAACTGCTTTCTTGAGATGATCAGAAAATCAGATTCTGGGGAATCCAATGCTTACCCAATTTATCCCCAGCAGAGGTTGAAAAGTTGTACATGAAGTCTTTCCTGTCTTTCTTCTCAGCCCTTCTTGCTGAAGGAACAATAAGTATCAACTTTCTGTTAAAAAAATAAATAAAAAAACACTTAGGGGAGAGAGGTTTCTTCCTCTGGGCTGTTCAATCCCCTGTGTCTGATTTCCTACAGAGTGCTAATTATCAGTAGAAACTTGTTAGATGAAGTCTGTGCATTGGGCATCTTGGTGCAAGAAACAGAAATGAAATTACCACTTCATTTCACATAAATATCAAGCAGTCACCAAGAAGGCAAGAACCAGTGCCAACTTCAGATATGAACTGGTGACTTCCAGGAAGCATGCTGGCTTTAGACATAAATTAAATTGGGTGCTGGGATGGGTGAGGAAACCAAGCTAGCCAGAAAATAGCTCCTGCTTGTGCTGGATAGTATCTGCAATTCCATGGTGTGGGTTTCACTCCTTAGTTTAAGACTTTCCTAGGTTATTAAATTGCAAGTAATCTAAGGAAGGAAGACATCTTAAATCTTATCAGTTTCTTGTATCTTATTGTGAATGAGTTTCAGATCCTATCCCGTGAATAAATTATAGAAATGGAGAGAATTAGAACAGAATTAGAAAACTTGGGAAGAGAGACAAGGGCAGGAGCTTAGAACAAACCTAAGTTGTCCCAAATCTTGCTTTGCAGTGCTGGCTCTGACTCATCAGTCTTTTGCTGGACCACTCAGTCACCCGATCCCAAAGAGAACCAGAAAGCCCTCAACTATTCCACAGGAGGAATTGGGAAGAATTTTGTGGTTAAGAGGAAATCACAGCCCCTTTCCCCCCACAGGTTGGTAACACCTAGTTAGGTCATAAGACAACATATTTGATCAACTATAATGGAGTAACTATTTGGGGCAATGTTCTATCTGAAGGTGGTGAAGGAAGAAGACCAAAATGAAATAGAAATAAAACTAGTTGTCCTTGTCCTTTGATAATACAGTAAGAAAAATCCTGTAACATAGAAAACAACAATAATGCAAAGCAATGTGTCTGATGGTACAAATGAATAAAATAGAGGCACTGTATATAAGTGAAAGTTGAATCTGAGCAGGATTGATTACAGAAGACTTCCTTCAGAAGAGATCAGAGCCCCATCAGAAGCTAATGTCAGATACAAAGGAGAAGCCATTCCCAGGATTTTTTTTTTTTTCTTTTTGGTAAAGAAGAAGTCTTTCTGTGTTGCCCAGGCTCGTCTTGAACTCCTGGCCTCAAGCAATTCTCCTGTCTTGGCCTCCCAAACTGTTGGGATTACAGGTGTGAGCCACCACTCCTGGCTTCCAGGAATTAAAAAAAAAAAAAAAAAAAAAAAAAAAAA
>NW_012098854.1:55005-57330 GCF_000951045.1 Mandrillus leucophaeus | reverse complement strand
AAAAAAAAACCACTACCCAACATGTACACATTAGGGTAGACATTGGTTATATGGGCCTCAATTACCCTGTTAGAGAAGTGGCAACACTTCAATGAAACAAACTGTTCTCGCTGTCACCGAAAGTACTAATATAGCTGTGGATTGTGGCTGTGAAAAGTTTTCCTAAATCTCCCTTCATCTGTGATCTCATAATACCCAGTACACATCCTTTAGTTTGCACTAAAGGATTATGATTTGTTTATAGCTATTTTCCCCAAGAGTTTGGAAGTTCCTGAAATGTTGGGATCGTGTCTTATTCATCCTAGTAACCCCAATACCTGACACAGGGTATGATACATAGGTAGCACTCAATAATAATCATCAGTATTTATTGAGCACCTGCAAGATGCCAGGTAGGATAGAGTGGTGAACAAGACAGATGGGACTCTTGTCTTCACACAGCTTATGTGCAATACCAGTCAGTGCATAGGTAAATGGGTGAAGCACTGAATGGATGTGTGTGTTTTCAGATACTGCAGATGCTGTCAGGACATTACAAAGTCTATAAGGCCCTTTTTACTCCTTGAAAGGGATAAAACACCTTTGTTGAAAATTTCTCTTTGTCATACTGATAAGGGTTCCACAGAGACACAAAGCTTCATCCTCCAGGAGAAAGCTTTGTGGTTGGATGAGCTAGAAGGAGGCTACCAGGGATAGATGGACTGGCAGGATGACAGAGTTCAGGTCAACAGTCCACTAGCCTAAAGCACCGAGAGAGCCCCTTCATCAGTGGTAAGGAGGTTTGTCTATGCAATACTTCACATAAACTCTCTATTCTCACTAGTTCCTGATTCAGTAAGCCCATCAATCCTATTTACAAGATGTCTAATACTTACATGCTGTTCCTCTCAAGAATCCCATGGTATGAATTTCTAGCTAAGTCTGATGTTTCTCGTCTTAATCTCCGAAGACTGCTCTGATGCATTTTTTCACCAGAAGCTTGGAAAACAAAGCTAGCTATCAAAATAATAGGTCTCAACAATTCATCATCTAATCCTAAGTGGCCCTGAAATTTTTCTAAAAAGATTCAGATTGGGCAGTAAAGCATGTCTTAAATTTATAAAATAAAAGAATGAGGGTGGAAATTTGATTCATCCTAAAATAATGGTTTTGCATTTCTCACAATTTATTGGTGAGAGATGCTTCAAGTCCTAGAAATGCAGAATTTTAAAATAGTAATCATTAACATCTGTATAGCATTTTACAAATTAAGTCTCACAACCAACCCATAAGGGAAATAAGGAAGGAATTCACTATGAGACAAATAATGAAACTTTAGATTTTTCTAATATTTTTCTCCAATTTTTTTAATGAAAAATTTCAAATGCAGTAAAATTGAAAGAAAAGAACATTAGACACCCAGGTACGCATCACCTAAACTGAACTCTTGCCAATATTTTGCTAACTTTGCTTTACCTGTACATTTATTAAAATATTTCTTTTTTGCTGAACCATTTGTAATTAAGTTGCAAATATCATAAATATTATCCCTAAATGTTTCATAATGCATCAATTTAAAATAATGACTTTTTTATATTGATAATTTCATTTTTACCGTAAGAAAATTGGTGCTTATTCCCTAACATCATCTAATATTTAATCCATATCTAAATTGCTTCAGTTGTCTTCCAACGTTCTTTTTTGTTTTTTTTTTTTTGTTTTAATTGAGACACAATTCACATACTGTAATGGACACCCTTTCAAAGTATAAAATTTACTGGTGTTAGTATACTCCATGGCCACTATCTAATTCCAGAATATTTTCATCACCCAAGGACATCTTTACCCACTCATTAGCAGTCACTCTTCATTCCCTTCTCCCCTCAGCCCCTGCCAATTAGTAATTTACTTTCCATCTCTGTGGACTTTCTTATTCTGTACATTTCATATAAATGGAACCATACAATATATGTCCTTTATGTCTGGCTTCTGTCACTGAACATAATGTTTCCAAAGTTCACCCATATTGTAGAATGTATTTTGCCACTAAAAGTAATGGCAAAAAGTGCAAATACTTTTGCACCAACCTAATAGAACTCCAATTCTGTTATGGCTGAATAAGATTCCATTTCATGGCTATACCGTATTTTCTTTATCCATTCATTAGTTGGCAGAAAATTTGAATTGATCCCATTGCTATGAACATTCATGTACAAATTTTTGTGTGGACACATTCCTTCTGAAACTATTCCAATCAATAGAAAAAGAGGGAATCCTCCCTAACTCATTTTATGAGGCCAATATCATCCTGATACCAAAGCCTGGCAGAGACACAACAAAAAAAGA
>NW_012098854.1:49694-52485 GCF_000951045.1 Mandrillus leucophaeus | reverse complement strand
CTAGAGGAAAGAACTTACTCATATAATCAAATACCACTTCTTTCCCAAAAATCTATGGAAATATTTTAAAAAATAAATAAAAATCAAATGAAATCATAAAAAAGAGAGGGTTACAGTTTCTTCATATCTTCACGAACACATGTTATGGTATCTTTTTTATTATTGCCATCATAATGGTATAAAGTAATATCTCATTATGGTTTTGATATGCATTTTCCTAATGATAAATGAAGCTGAGAATTGTTTCGTGTACTCACTGACCATTTATATACTTTCTTTAGAGAAAGTCTATTCAAATCCTTTGCTTATTTTAAAATGAGATTGCCTTGATTTTACGCTTAGAAAATCCCATCATCTCAGCCTAAAAACTTCTTAAGCTGTTAAGCAACTTTAGCAAAGTCTCAAGACACAAAATCATTAGCATTCCTCTACACCAACAACAGGCAAGCAGAGAGCCAAGTCATAAATGCACTCACATTTACAACTACTACAAAAGGAATAAAATACCTAGGAATACAACTAACAAGGGAAATGAAATCAGAGAGGACATAAATGGAAAAACATTCCATGCTCATAGATAACATGAAAATGGCCATACTGCCCAAAGTAATTTATAGGTTCAATGCTATTCCCATTAAACTACCATTGACATTCTTCACAGAATTAGAAGAAACAATTTTAAAATTTCAAAAAATAGCCCAAATAGCCAAGACAATCCTAAGCAAAAAGAACAAAGCTGGAGGCATCACATTACCTGGCTTCAAACTACACTATAAGGCTACAGAAAACAAAACAGCATGGTACTGGTACAAAAACTGACACATAGATGAATGGAACAGAATAGAGGACTCAGAAATAAGACTGCACACCTACAACCATCTGATCTTCAACAAACCTGACAAAAACAAGAAAAGGGGAAGGAATTCCTATTTAAAAAATGGTGCTGGGAGAACTTGCTAGCCATATGCAGAAAATTGAAACTGGACCACTTTCTTACACTTTATACAATAACTCAAGATGAATTAAAGACTTAAATGTAAAACCCAAAACTGTAAAATCCCTAGGAGAAAATCTAGATAATAACATTCAGGACATAGGCATGGGCAAAGATTTTATGATGTAAACATCAAAAGCAAAAATTGACAAATGGGATCTAATTCAATGAAAGAGCTTCTGCACAGAAAAAGAAACTGTCATCAGAGTGAACAAACAACCTACAGAATGAGAGAAAATTTTTGCAATCTGTTCAACTGAAAGGCCTAATATCCACAGTCAACAAGGAACTTAAACAAATTTACAAGAAAGCAACCCCATTAAAAAGTGGGCAAAGAACATAAAGAGACACTTCTCAAAAGAAGACATTCATGCAGGCACAAATATATGAAAAAAAGCTCAACATCACTGATCAACTGAGAAATGAAAATCAAAACCACAATGAGACAGCATCTCATGCCAGTCAGAATGGTGATTATTAAAAAGTCCAGAAACAACAGATGCTGGCAAGGTTGTGGAGAAAAAGGAATGCTTTTACACTGTTGATGGGAGTGTAAATTAGTTTAACTATTGTGGAAGACAGTATAATGATTCCTCAAAGATCTAGAGGCAGAAATACCATTTGACTTAGCAATCCCATTACTGGCTATATGCCCAAAGGAATATAAATGATTCTATTATAAAGATACATGCATGTGTATGTTCATTAATGCATGATTCACAATATCAAAGAAATGGAATCAACCCAAATGCCCATCGAGGATAGACTGGATAAAGAAAATGTGGTACATATACACTATGGAATACTATGCAGCCATAAAAAGGAATGAGATCATGTCCTTTTCAGGGACATGGATGGAGCTGGAAGCTGTTATCCTCAGCAAAACAAACACTCCATGTGGGAGCTGAATGATGAAACCACATGCACACATTGGGGGAACAACACACACGGGGGCCTGTCAGGAGGAAGGATGGGAGGAGGGACAGCATCAGGAAGAATAGCTGGTGGATGCTGGGCTTAATACCAAGGGGATGGGTTGATCATCATGGCACATGTTTACCTGTGTAACAAACCTGTGCATCCTGTACGTGTGCCCAAGAAATTAAAAGTTGAAAAGAACTTCACAATATTAAAAAAGAATAATAAAATAAAATTAGGTTGTCTTTTATTGTTGAGTTGTAAAGGTTCTTTATATATTCTGGATATCAAACCCTTATTGGATATATGATTTGCAAATATTTTCTCCCATTCTGTGAGTTGTATTTTTACTTTATTGAAGCCATCTAGACATAGACATGGGCAAAGCCTGCATGACTAAAACACCAAAAGCAATGGCAACAAAAGTTAAAATTGACAAATGGGATCTAATTAAACTAAAGAGCTTCTGCACAGCAAAAGAAACTATCATCAGAGTGAACAGCCAACCTGCAGAATGGGAAAAAAATTTTGCAATCTACCCATCTGACAAAGGGCTAATATACAGAATCTACAAGGAACTTAAACAAATTTACAAGAAAAAAAAACACCCCATCAAAAAGTGGGCAAAGGATATGAACAGACATTTCTCAAAAGACATATATGCAGCCAAAAACCATGAAAAAATGCTCATCATCACTGATCATTAGAGAAATGCAGATCAAAACCACAATGAGATACCATCTCATGCCAGTTAGAATGGCGATCATTAAAGAGTCAGGCAACAACAGATGCTGGAGAGGATGTGGAGAAATAGGAATGCTTTTACACTGTTGGTAGGAGTGTAAATTAGTTCAACCATTGTGGAAGACAGTGTGGTGA
>NW_012098854.1:37047-48799 GCF_000951045.1 Mandrillus leucophaeus | reverse complement strand
AAAGTTTTACATTTTGATGAAGTTCAATCCTTCTGTTTTTTCTTTTGTGATTTGTTCTTTTGGTTTCATTGCCTAAGAAATAATTGTCTAATCCAAGGTCATGAAATTTACTCCTGTTTTCTTCTAAGAGTTTTACAGTTTTAATGCTTACATTTAGGTCTATAGTCAACTTTGAATGAATTTTTGTGTAAGGTGTAAAGTAGGGATCCAACTTAATTTTTTTCCACATAAATACCCAGTTATCCCAGTACCACTTACTGAAAAGATTATTCTTTCTCCATTGAATTGTCTTGACACCCTTGTCAGAATCAGCTGACCGTATACCTGTGGGTTTATTTCTGGGATCTCATTTCTATTCCACTGATCCATATGTCTATACTTATGCCATATTTATGCTGGTCTTGATTACTGTAGCTTTGCAGTAAGTTTTGAAATCGGTAAGTATGTGTTCTCCAGCTTTGTTCTTCTTTTTAAGATTGTTTTTGCTATTCTGGGTTGCATGTATTTCCATATGAATATTAAGATCAGTTTATCAATTCCTGCAAAATAGATAGCTAAGACTTTGATAGGGATTGTGTTTAATAATTTTTTTAACTTACAAAGAGTGGCTTTTAGGTAATAGTCAATAAGTTTTTCTAAGCGAAGAAGTTTTTCAAGGACAGTCACTTTTAACTATTTTAATTGTTCCAAACGACTAAATATGGGGTATTTATTATCATTTTTAAATAACTTCATTCACTTTGAAGAAAAATTACATTAAATACATGCAAAACTGAATTTCAAAGGGTGTTCATGAATAAAGATGTGTGCTGCCGAGTAATCTACAGCACTCCTAGCAAGAACCAGTGCTCTCTAATCAGCAACTTTTTTTAAAGATAATTTTGCAAGAGTTTTTTTGCTTTTAAAGAAATCTGATTGCTAATTATTAAAAAGAGTACTACATAGCTCTAAGCACTAAGAAAGTGAGGAACAGATTGAAAGATGAATTTTCAGTGAATGAGAATTCAAAAAGCAACAACCGCACTTCAATCTGTTGGGGTAGGCTCTTCAAATGCCCCTTTATGGAAGTCTGATTGCCTGGGGTTTCAGTTAGTAATACTGTCAAAGAAAAATATCTCACAATGCTTGCTCTTAAGAGTTTGCATGCCTAACCCTTGCAAGTGATTTTTTTTTCCCTACTGCTCTTTCTTCTCCTCAATGCCTCTTTATCGCTTACCTCCAATTCCTCTTCCTTGAGGCCTTTCTTTTTTCTTTTTTTGGAATTTCATGTTTAGATTTTAAAAAGTATTTTAGGCTGTTCGTGGTGTCTCATGCCTGTAATCCCAGCACTTTGGGAGCTTGAGACAGGGAGACCACTTGAGGTCAGGAGTTCAAGACCAGCCTGGCCAACATGGCGAAACCCTGACTCCACTAAAAATACAGAAATTAGCCGGGCGTAGTGGTGCACACCTGTAATCCCAGCTACCCCGGAGGCTGAGGCAAGAGAATCACCTGAACCCAGGAGGCAGAAGTTGCAGTGAGCCATGATCCCACTGTACTCCACCCTGAGCGACAGAGTAAGACGTCTCAAAAAGTAAACAAATAAATAATTAAATAAAAAGTATGTTAAAATATAGTGAAAATACATTGTTACTTACATAATTTTTTCTACATCAAGATCACTGCCAACTGATTAACATCCTGCAAAAGTGCCAGGGTCCTGGCTGGGGAATATGGGGATCAGTTTGGATGAGCATGCTGATGTATATCAAAACATGATGCTATCAGTCCACTGACTCTCCAGCAAGACAGATTTAGGTGTAACATTTCCTAACAAAATGTTTTGGTACTTCTAAGACAAATTTTTCTTCAATAGGACTCAAGATTGAAGAGACAAATTTTTCTCTATGACAAACACTATTCTATAAACGAAATAACACTTAAATATATGCGTCATAAATGTGAATTTTTCCAGCTGTAAGATGTCTTATCAGATGGCCACTTCATGGATTATATGAGGAAAATTTTAATTCCATGGTGGCAACTTTGGCGCACTTCTGAATCAGCCACCTTCCTACACCATCAGAGAATCTATGTTCAGAGAAGAAAAGTCCTTTTAATATAACTGTATATGAAATATAAATAGCGGAATAAATCTAAAAAAAAAAAAGTAGCATTTTCCAAAACGAATATGTGATTTTTTTTTCTTATCTATTATTTTGAATTCTCTGGCCCACTAGCCTCCCATGTATTATCCTAAATTACCAAAAGTTTAACACATGGAGATTTAACATGTTTGGGCTTTCTTTAAAAGGTAACACATTTGGCTGGGTGCTGTGGCTCACACCTGTAATCCCAGCACTTTGGGAGGCCGAGGCGGGCGGATCACAAGGTCAGGAGATCGAGACCATCCTGGCTAACACGGTGAAACCCCGTCTCTGCTAAAAATACAAAAAAATGGCCGGGCGTGGTGGCGGGTACCTGTAGTCCCAGCTACTCAGGAGACTGAGGCAGGAGAATGGCGTGAACCCGGGAGGCGGAGCTTGCAGTGAGCTGAGATTGCACCACTGCACTCCAGCCTGGGCGACAGAGTGAGACTCCGTCTCAAAAAAAAAAAAAAAAAAAAAAAAAACGGTAACACGTTCAGTTAAATACCCATTTACCCACAGATACATTCACCATCATTGGTGTTACTGAAAGATTTAATCTGCTAGTTAGGTGTGTTTCTGAGAATATCCTTGTTTAGTCTGATTTGAAAAAACTCACACCTCTCCTTGGACTCTCCTTGCCACAAAACCCTTGTGGAAATTTTATTACAATAGTATACTTTTGCAAATAATTGGTATTTTAAGGCTTCTATATTTTTCTTAATTTGTAATTTGGTATTATTAAAGAACACACTCCATAACAATAGCTTTGAAACTGTTTTTGATTATGGCCCACATAAAAAATCCATTTTACCTTGCAACTCACTACACACACACAGGTGTGTGTTTGTGTGTGTGGTATGTCAAACAACAAAAGTTTTATGAAACAGTATTCACCCTTACCACATGCATGCATGCTGATATTTTCTATTCTATTTCTTTCCTTTTGTAAAGATGCTGGGTAATCTACCTAGCTGCTGATGTCACAGCTCAATAATGGTTCCCAACCTGCAGTTTGATCAACATTGTTCAGAGAAAAGACAGTCTTATCACAACAGAGTAATGCAAGAATAGGATCTTAGTTTGTCCCCTGATAACCCTAGCTCTGAATGAGACGCTACCCCATTTTGAGTAATCTCTAAGCCTTGCATTCTTTTCTATTTTCCTTCTTCTGTAATAATCTCACATGCCACCTACCACAGGTAAATACAAATATGCAAAGAGATAAGACAGCAATCCTATAGTAATATCAGTCACAGGCTTTTAAAAAAAAATCCTCCTCTGCAACATAACATTCTATAAAATTGGTGGTTATGTAATCAGCAATCAAGAGAAGGGCAAATATTGAAAAAGAAAGAGTCCCAAAAAAGCAAAACACAAATAGCATATAACAGTTTACAGTCTCTCTCTCTAGTCTTTTTATCCGCCGTCCTCCCTAATGCCAATTTTTTTTTTTTTTTTTGCCCAGTGGGTAGAATACAGTTGCCTTCTTTACCCTAATGTCTGCTTTCTTTCCCAGAAAGTTGCTTTTCTGTTAGACTCATGGCAGCCTTCCATGCAGTCTCTCCCCATTCTTGTCTAGCACTCTCTGAATAATGGAAGCTCTTTTATTCAGTCCTGGGCACTAGCTCTCACTTGACTCCTCACCCACTAATCAATCACTCATCGCCCAAGGATTCCCAGTAAACTCTGGCTCCCCTTCCTCCCCTGCCAGAACATCTTTTCAGCTTTCATCAAACAAAGGCACATGATTACATAGCTAACATAGACAAGAACAACACAAAACAAAGGAAGGGGTTTTGTTTTTTTTAAAGTTTATTTCATTGCAGACAACATAGAATTCTATTGGGTAGATATTATCTGCTGTATCAACTCAGCATAAGATAAAGATTTTATTTGGTTTACCCAGGGATTAGGTGAAATTAATTGAGCAATAGGGAATTCCCTGCCCCTGCTCTTGCTGGAGGAAAAGTCCCTTTAGTAGTTATGGCCTTTCTGTTTGACTGTATGTATATGGACCTTGCTAGTGAGGCTGTGTTATTTTCAATCTTCCATCTTACCACTTGTAAATTTTGTTAATTGCGCTTTTCCTTTTTCTACAATGAATCCTTCTTTTATTGTTACTCAGACACCCAAACTAAATAAAAAACCTGTAACTCAGAGTGGAGTAGAAGTATATCATCAGCTTCCTGTTCAAAACATGTTGTTTCAGCATTTGCCATATTATCTTTTTGGAATCCATACTTAATTATATTATTCCACCTAAAAATATTGGCTAGATAACTTTAATATCAGGTGGACAAAGCTCAAAAAGAGAATTAACCTATTTGGTCTTTTTGCTTTATTGTTTTTTTCCCATGATTTTAATTAATAGATATCCATATATATTTTTTTCTAACATTATATAGTGGTATAAAAATAAAAGTGAAAATCAACTATTATTTTGCCCCCTAGACATAACCACTGAAAACACTTTGGTATATAGTCATGGAGACATTTTATATATATATACATACATATATATATGCATATATGCCTCACACATATTAATGCAATATTTTAGGAAATCTCAAAAGTAGTTGCCATTGAGTGATTAGAAATAATTTTTCTCCACTTCTTTACATTTTTCTCTGCTTTTTAGATTTTTGGTAATGTCTATACATTGGTTGTAAGTCATAGTAAATGAAAATAAAAACATAAAAAGCCTAGCCAAGGAACCATGGCAAGGAGAGAGGTCATTTTGCTGGCAGAGCAGATGGATGGTAGGGGAGGTAGGGTGCTGGGGAAGGGGGAAGGAGTACAGGTAGGGTGGGGAGGGGTCTACAGAGGAAACAAGTTCTGACTAATGATACCTAATCCTCAGCTCCTGTTGTTGTTTGTTCAAAACTTTCATACTTGGGTACACCTTCATAGTCACTTTCAAATATATGTTTATATTTTCCAGGACTTCATAAGGGCTGATTAAAACAAACAAACAAACAACCTAGATCTTTTGCCAATGTCAAGAAGTGAGGAATAATTTAGAAGTATTTCCTTAACTTCTGCTGTTTGGATCATTATGAAAAATCTCTCTCATAGATAGGATGTAGCTGGCAGGAAAGATGTGATTATTATCTGTGTTCCCACCATCAGGCGCAGAGAGGAGGAAATGCACATGTCTCTGCAGGGCTAGGACTGCCTCCCCATAGACCACTATTTCAATGCAACTCTATTAAATTACACTCCTTCGCCAATCCCAGGAAACTCCCGTCTTTCCCTAATGAAGCATTTATCACCATCTCCACACTGAATCTACAACCCATGCCCTCTCCTGCACCCTCATATCTCAGCCCCATCCATCTCTTCTTCCCTTTGTTTTACTTTAGGAGGGAGGCTTGTTATATATTGCTTGTATAATGCTTTAATCATGGATTATGGCTTGCTTTACAGCTCCCTGAATGCCTTGGCAAGGTCTCTATATGAATAAAATTATTATTATTAAAGTCAATTAATCAGAGACACAATTCACTTTTCAGCATCTGACATCCCGAACACTTACTGATGCAGAAGTCTTTTTGCTTATCTCCAGTGTAGGGATATTTTTTGGAATCAGTGATATAGAACATAGTTCTACAGATTTCTTTAATTAGATTTGTACATATGTACAAATGCATTGACCTGTTAAGGATCAACAATTGACCAGCAGTGAAAAAAGATATGCTAATGAGTTTTTTTGTTGTTTGGTTTTGTTTTGTTTGAGACAGGGTCTCATTCTGTTGCTCAAGCTGGAGTGCAATGGTACAGTCATAGCTCACTGCAGCCTTGATTTCCCAGGCTCAAGCCATCCTCCCATCTTAGCCTCCCAAAGTGCTGGGATTACATGCATAAGCCACCGCACCCAGCCAACTACTGAGTAATGATGTTTAGAAAGAGCTAGTAAGACTTATCACATAATTTACAAGCTATTTTTTTTTGAGATGGAGTCTCACCCTGTCACCAGGCTGGAGTGCAATGGCATGATGTCTGCTCACTGTAACCTCTGCCTCCTGGGTTCAAGCGATTCTCCTGCCTCAGTCTCCCAAATATCTGGGACTACAGGCGCCCGCCACCACGCCCAGCTAATTTTTGTATTTTTAGTAGAGATGGGGTTTCACCGCGTTGGCCAGGATGGTCTCGATCTCTTGACCTTGTGATCTGCCCGCCTTGGCCTCCCAAAGTGCTGGGATTACAGGCGTGAGCCACCGCACCTGGCCTACAAGCTATTTTTATTCATACTCAGCAAAAGAAACAAAGAAGCAGCAGCTCCCTGTGTAATTAGAATCTCTTATCTACCTTAATTTCTTTTGATAGGTTATCTGTCTGAAGTAATTATTTGATTTTTCTTCAGTAAACTTTTTGTTAAAGCATACATAGTATACATACAGAAAAGAGCACAATTCACAATCGTACTGTTCAATAATTTTCACAAAGAAAAGGGCCTCCCAGATATTAAGCAAAAGAACATCACAATTCCTCAGAGGCCCCCTCATGCCACTCCCATTTACTACCCTTGCTCAAAAGTAATCCTGACTCCTTTCCCCAGAATAGTTTTGCCTGTTTTGGAACTTTGTGTACACACAATCACACAGGGTGTATTCTTTTGTGTCTGGCCAGTGATTTGTATTTTATGGTTCTTAGGTTTTTAAAATTTATCATCTATTAAGTATCTGCCATGAGGCAGGAATGATATTAAGGGAAGGGACTACAAAGAGTTAACATATACAGTCCCCACCCTTGATAATCTTTCAGTCCCACAGGACGCCCGACATAGACACAGATGGGGACAGGTAAGTGTTAGCGGTTCTGTGAAGGAAGACAGTGGGGCTCGAGGAGACAGGGCTCAGTCCCACAGGGGCTCACAAGGTGGATAGAAAAGACTACCGAGACTCCCACCCTGATACCTATTATATGCCTTGAAGTTCTCTAAGGACTTGAATAAAGGATAGGAAGATATGGAATTGGTTGGATGAAATCATTCTTGAGGGCCTTCCTGGGTTGTTGCTGGGATCCTCTTTTTTCCTCCTTTTTTCTGGGTCATTTTCATTCTTCCTTTTTTAGTTTTTCCACACCCTTGACCTCCTCTACTCCCCCTTTCTCTTCTCTCAATTTTCCTCCCTCTCCCCTCTTCCTTGGTCTCCCTCCTATCAGAATCTGGAGATCCTCCTCCCACAACTGCCCTAGATCTTTCTTTCTGACCAGTCCTTGCTTCCAGGGTGAGAAGAGACAGGAGCTCTAAGCCTCTACAGCTGTGCTGCCCACAGGCTCTACCTACTAGCCTACCCACTGAGTTTTCTTATGGGTAGTGGGCCCATGGCACTTCTGGCAGCCAAGGGTTGAGCAGGTGGAAAGAACAGATAAAAGGAAGGATAGATGTGGGTGGAGGATGGACAGAGAGGACGAGCAAAACCATTTCAACCAATTCTTTTTGGTGTTCCACTTTGAGTCCTTCAGTCAATAGAACTGAGTTTCACCGATTTAATATTTTTTGTACTCCTTGTACCACCACCAAGTACTATTCAATTTCAGATGTCAAGGTGGGGTGGATGTGGTTTTACTCTGTTGTTTTGCTTTGGCTCCAGCAAATCCATCTGTCTCTTTGAGAACCCAAAAGGTGGTTTGTGGTGATTGCTTGTCCACTGAGAAGATGCTGCTCTTGTGTCCCCTGCCAGAGGGATGCTCTCTGTTCAGTGTCAATAGGAGACCATTTAAAACACCAGCAAGGGATCTTGTTTCATCATTATGCCAAGAATCCCCAGCCTGTATTTCTTTTTCATCTGATTCCGACAGGGTGGTTTTTGTATCTTACCCATTGGCTGCCTAAATTGGAGACTTGGCTGAAAATACACTGGCTGAAGTTCAATCCAGACAAGATGAATGCCCAGGGTGGGTAAACTATAGAAATTGGAAGAGATAGCCCTAGTACCTCTTTTCATGGGATTTTTCCATAAGGGGATGTTGGAGTTTCAAGGGACAGAAAGTGACCATCATTTGGCAAGTGTTACGTAATATTAAGAGGCAGAGTAGTGAGATGGGGAACATCCAAGAGCTTTGCATCAAACAATCTGAGTTTAAATCCTGGCTGCATCAACTGGCTGGGGGACCTTGAAGCCTATTCTGTCTGTCATTTGCGGTGGTAGTGCAGGCCTCAAAGGTGGTGAGCTGCAATCAGTGAGATCCAGGTGCTTGGCACAGCTCTCTCTATGAGTTGTGTCTTTATAGCTCTTGGAGAGGATTCTGTTTTAAAACCAGAGGATCCTCTGGTGTAAAATGCCAGGGTTTGCCAATGTCAGTGCTCTGTGATAAAAAGCATTTTGGAGGTCAGATTTCACAAGAGGCATGGTTGAAACTAAAATTTTAAATCTCCAATTTGCTTGTGAATGAATACATCTTATGGAGTGCCAGATCAAAGGCCTACTGATCCCATCAACTCTTCAACATGTAGATTCTTTGTGAGGATCAATGATCCTACCTCAGTATCCAAGTTTTGGATAATAGACTGGCTGCGAGTTCATTTAGAGACCTAAGGTGCTTATTGTTAAATACAAGGAAAGCTTGATTTATGATGTCTGGAACTTCCTAAAGAGGTTCTTTGTGCTTCTTTGAGTTGAGAATTCCAATAAAATCAGAAAAAACAACTTAACCAATATGGCAGCTCAAATATCCAAGTCCCATTCTAAGATAAAAACCATTGAATAAGAAGCAATACCCTGGCCAGTCGCGGGGGCTCACCCTTGTAATCCCAGCACTTTGGGAGGCTGAGGCAGGTGGATCACCTGAGGTTGGCAGTCTGAGACCAGCCCAACCAATGTGGTGAAACCCCATCTGTACTAAAAATACAAAAATTAGCCAGACGTGGTGGTGCACACCTGTAATCCCAGCTACTCAGGAGGCTAAAGCAGGAGAATGGCTTGAACCTGGGAGGCAGAGGTTGCAGTGAGCCGAGACCACACCACTGTATTCCAGCAGAGTGAGACTCCAAAAAAAAAAAAAAAAAAAAAAAGAATCAATACCCTATAGATATTGATAGAGATATTTAATAGAGGGTAAGTGATGATAGGGTGCTGAGGTTATTTGCTGATTAGTGTCTTAAAGGATATATGAGAGAATTACATGTGTATCTTGTGTGTGAATGAAAGTGCAATATCCTTCTTATGCCATAAAGTATTTATTTATACCTGGAGCCATGCCTTGTGTTGTAGTTAGAGACGGGAAAACACACAGTGCCTATTCCAAAGGCGGCCACAATCTAGTATTTGAAATCCAGGCTCCTCAGTGCGGTTTTCATATGTGATGGAAAAGTTTCTTCAAGGAAGAACATCTTTGAAGTTATAGTAGAAAATAAGATGTGAGGCCAAAACAATTGATTTCCCTTTTTTTTTTCTTATATGCTACATAAGGAAATCCTCTTAGCTCTACCCTGAAAATATGACTGGACTCTATCTACTTCTCACTACCCCTCCTGCTACCACTCAAGACGATGCCATCATCATCTCTCACTGGGAATAGCCTCCTAACTAGGCCCCCCACTATACTCTATTCTAGACACAGCAGTCCAGTGATTCTTTTAAATAGCACCACTCCTGCATTCAAGGCCCTATGCTCACTAGGAGTAAAAATCTAAGTCCTCACAATATGAGATCTGAGCTCATATTCCCTCTCTGGCCTCATCTCTCACCTCGCCTTGACCACTCTGTTTTACTCCACTGACCTCCTTACTGCTCTCAGATCCCCCATCCTCTCAGCTACACTACCCCAGGACATTTGCACCAGTTCTCCTCTTAGCGTGGACCATCCTTCCTCCTTAAAGCCACGTGACTAATGTCTCTTGATCTTTAAACTTTTATTCAATTGTCGCAATGAGGCTTACCTTTGCCACAGTATTTTAAATCATCAAACCCCTCCCCCCCCACACATACCACCCCAACTCTGGTACTCTGATACTCTTAACTTTTATATTTCCATTATTGACTTACTGCTCTACATTTGTGTGATTTACTTTCCATTATGGTTATTGTTTGTTCTTTGTTCCCTTCCACTAGAATGTAAACTCCATTTTTGTTATTTTATTCACTAGTCTATTCTAATCACTGGGAACACTTAACAACACATATTTATTAAATGAATAAATTAATCACATAACCAGGATAGAAAGATACCTTAGAAATAATCTGATCTCCAACTTGATACCTCAAATTTTTCAGGATGCGTCTAATATACAAACCAAGGACAATCTATACTCATGTGCTCTAAATTCAGGTATGCAACGAATGGGCTTCTTGGCAATTGATTTATTTACAAAGTTCAACTCAATTTCGACCAGTACTAAAATTATCTGTGGTGAAGAAATTTAAAAAATTCAATCTGCCATGAAGCAAGACTTTTATATGTTACAATAATGATGAATTTCTAGAAAACCAAAATTTAAAAATACACATACAAAAATAATCAATGATAATATATAATGTATGTGTATTAGGTTCAGTAGTAATGTAACTACTCTGTCAAACTGCTATACAAATTTGGAACACTTTCAATTTCTTTTCTTATGGCATGGTGGGTGAGTAATGACAGCTGGAGAAACACATTGAGGAGCATGTCCAGTCTTGACTTTGGAGCTCACGCTTCAATTGTGCCCTTACCAGACTGTCAATACCGCCCTCTCATGCCCTCAATTTAACAGGGTTGTCCTATGCACTTTGCTAATTGTTCTGTCCACAGTGTCTTTCTGGAGGAGACTTCGAGAGCCTTCCTTTGGAATTCTTGCAAATTCTAGTTTTTCAGAAGCCCAGTGAGTTGACCTTCGGAATGTGAGGATAAAGCCTTAGCTTTCCAAAGTTGCTTATTTCTTCTCTTTATTTTATATGTTATTGTATTCACTCTTACTAAGAAACATATTTCTTAAAATGCAACAAGCTTAATACAGCTTGTATGTATAATACCTGGGGACATCTAAAAATAAATCTAGAATTTTATTAATATGTAT
The DNA here is from genome assembly GCF_000951045.1 of Mandrillus leucophaeus. NCBI lineage: Eukaryota > Metazoa > Chordata > Mammalia > Primates > Cercopithecidae > Mandrillus > Mandrillus leucophaeus. Next base: position 37,672 of record NW_012098854.1, on the reverse strand, counting down.
GAATGAAGTGAACAATGTATTTCTCTTATCTCACAGCAGTTGAGTCTATTGCCTGGATACAGTAATAAGAAGAATTATATCCATAAAAAAGATGTGACCATTTAATGTTTTGGAGGAGGAAGTTGAAATAGAATTTGGAAATAAGTAGTAAACTCATATTTCTCTAGACATTTTAAAAATATGATACATGCAAAAAGAGTTCACATTTTAGCATGTTATAATTTCTTCTCTGAAAAATATCCTGACTGACGATGTGTGATGTTACCAAGCATTTGTTTTCAGTTTATGTACAGGATTCTCCATGGAGATATGTCCATAACATGAAGGCATCCAATATAGAAAATGACATGCAATGCCTTTATTCTTCCAGTTTAATTAATGCTATGACAACCACTTGGCAGAGACTGTGGTGAAGAGGAGGCCTCTGTAGGGAACTGCAAGTTATAAGCAGTAAGGAGACTGTCAAACTGTTATTGGGACCCAACGTATGGAAACCCAAAGCTTTTTTAGCAGCTTCACTGGAGATAAATTCCAAGGAGAACAAGTAACTCAAAAAATTCGGTTGTTTAGTCTAACAAAAGGAAAGTTGATAGTGGTAGGAATCATATTTTTAGAATGCATTCTG
>NW_012098854.1:19526-32042 GCF_000951045.1 Mandrillus leucophaeus | reverse complement strand
TGTGGCAAGACTGAGGAACTAAATTTCTAATTTAATTTAATTTCAATTTATTTAAGTTTAAATATCCATGTGGCTAGTGGCTGCCATGTTGGACAACACAGCTACAAACTATAAATATAGATCCCTAACAACCGGTTTTTTTCTCTTGCTCCTTTGCCACCCCTTTTTACTTTCATGGCCATTTCTTTTTGATTCTGCTGATTTGAAAAGCCAATTCCTTGGAAATGTCGGACTCGGAGCACTGCACCAACACTTACTTAAGGGCTAATAAATATATAATGGTGGCTTCCCTGAATTCCTTATATCTGGTTACAGCTGGGAATAAGCCTCTTTCACTTGATAATACCCAGTGTCCCTTACCAAATACTGGGCTAACAGTGACTGGGGCAGTTACCCAGAAAACAGAATGCCTGAATGCAGGAGTGCCTCTTACCTACAGACAGGGACTGAAGTATCCCAGCAACTTGAGCTTTACAAGACCAAGTTCCAGCATAGTGAGGGCAGAGATGAGAGAAGAAATAACAGGGAAAATTAAAAGAGAGTTGGTGCGGTTGGGCTGTGTCCTCACCCAAACCTCATCTTGAACTGTAGGCTCCAGAATCCCCATGTGTCATGGGAGGGACCTGGTGGGAGGTAATTGAATCATGGGGGCAGATTTTTCCCATGCTGTTCTGGTAATAGTGAATAAGTCTCATGAGATCTGATGCTTTTATAAAGGGCAGTTCCCCTGCACATGCTCTCTTGCCTGCCGCCACATAAGACGTGCCTTTGTTCCTCCTTCTCCATCTGCCATCATTGTGAGGCCTCCCCTAGCCATGGGGAACTGTGAGTTTATTAAACCTTTTTCTTTATAAATTACACAGTCTTGGGTATATATTTATTAGCAGCGTGAGAACAGACTAATGCAAGAGTAAAAGGAGCCAAGAGAGGATTCAGGAATGATCCGTGAGTACAGTTTAACCTGGAGCCGAGTGAGGGAAGGCTTTAACAGTACAGTAGGATCGAAACCAGGGGGCAAAGTTATCTTGCTACATGAGTGGTAGAATCCCAGTTAGCTGAGGCTCCTCTGCCAACCAGACCTGACCCTCACTCTTTCTGAAGAAGAAAGCGTTTCTTGCCCCCTCCAGTTTTTGCTTACCATTTACCCTTCAAATCGTACCAGTTCTTCAGTGCCTAGGTCACAAGTCACCATGTTTCTTCTAGGCCTTCCCACTCCTCCACCCTGTGTGCCTCTATCACAGCACTCATCCCAACCAGCTGCAATCAAGCCTCCCCAGAACCTCTAGTGGGGATGGCCTTCTCCTTTCCTGAACCCCCTCAGCACTTCCTTGGTCACGACACAACATGGCTGTGTGCATCCTGGTCCATCTCCTTCACTAGAGGAAGCACCGACAGCCAAGGATAGGGTCTCATGCATTTATGTATCCCCTGCACAGAGCCTGGCCAAGGTGGGTGCCTGATGAACTTGGGTGTATTAGAATCTAGTTACTTTTCTCCTTAACAAAGAAGAGAGTCTGTATGTTAGGCATAACAATAGCCCCCCAAAAAACATCCACCTCCTATTCTCCCAAACCTGTGAATGTGTTGCCACGAACGGCAAGAGCGACTTCGCAGATGTGATTAAGTATTTTGAAATAGGGGGATTATCCTGGTGGGCCCAATGTAATTACAAGGTTCTTACAAGGAAAGGAAGAGGCAGAAGAGGCAGAAGACAACAGAAGTGGGACCAGAGACGGGGATTTGAAGACGCTATGCTCCTGTGTTTGTAGATGAAGGAAGGGGCTAAAGCAGGGAATGCAGACAGCTCCTAGAAGCTGGAAAAGTCAAGGAAACCATCTCCCCTAGAGCCTCCAGAAGGAACTCAGGCCTACCAACACATTGATCTTCAGCTCAGTGAAACCCATTCCAGACTTCTTATCTCCAGAGCCGTAACATCACAGCTGTGTATCGCTTTAAGCCACTAGCTTTGTGATTTGTTACAGCAGCAATAGCCGAGTAATATTCCCTGACTGCCCTTCAGCTGCCAGAAGCCTCTCTCTTTGGGCCACTTGAGCCCTAGGGCAGCCTCAAGGAGCACTACTTTGAAGTCCATGATTGCCCTTTAAACAATGAGGATGTTCTCCGTCTTTCTAAATGTGTCCACAGGCTGTGCAAGGTGGCTCGTGCACTTTGGGAGGTCGAGGTGGGTGGATTGCTTTGAGGTCAGGAGTTCAAGACCAACCTGACCAACATGATGAAACTCCATCTTTACAAAAAATACAAATTAGCTGGGCATGGTGGTGGGTGCCTATAATCCCAGCTACTCAGGATGCAGGCTGAGGTAAGAGAATCGCTTGAACCCAGGAGGCAGAGGTTGCAGTGAGCCAAGATCATGCCACTGCACTCCAGCCTGGGCAATAGAGCAAGACCCTGTCGCAAATAAATAAATAAATAAATAAATAAATATCTCCACAGAAGCAGAGGCCACTTCCCACCCTACCATTATAGGGACCAGGGTTTTCCTCAAGGGAGGAAAGTACCACTTAAGGAAAGCCTATATTCGATAATGAATTGTTTTTATTTAATACATTGATAAACACTGAAATGTTTTTACACTGTGTATCCTGAGTCTGGGCAGAGGTGGAACCTTCCTAGGGCAGCCTGTGGAGGTGCCAGGGAGCAAGCAGTTTTCTGCAGAGGAGCTGGGCACCCCCTCAGCACTATCTGTCTGTCAAGGCAGCTCTCACAGACTCAGCGTACTCCTGGCATTCCCTGAGTCCCATCACCATTGATCGTTCCTGCCTGTCCAGTGGCCCTCTTTCCTGCTGGAGTGTGCGCCTTGTGGGCATACGTTCCAAGTCTGATTTGGTGCTGCGTCTCCAGGCTCAGCACAGTGCCTTGCTCACAGTGGGCGTTGGACACCTATATGGAATGAATGAAGCCACTACCAGGTACATTGCCTAGAAGGAAAGAACTATTCGAAACTAAAGCCCACAGGCAGCTTAGGAAAGTAGGTGCACCGGTTGGGTCCCTCACTCAGGTGCCTGGCTGTCAGCCTTCGCACAGGGGTTCTCAGTATTGGCAGTATGTTGGAATTGCCTGGAAAGCTTTAAAATATTGCTGTCTCAGAGATTCTCCTTTAATTGGACCAGGGTATAGTTTGGGCTTGGGTTTTTTTAAGTTTCCCAAGTGAGTCTAATATTAAGCCAAAGTTGAAAAACATCGTTCTGCATCAACTTCCCTTGCACTAAGGAAAGTTTTTGTTGTCATTTGTTTTTATCACCTAGAACCTCAAACTCATCTGAACCTCTTGTTCTTAGATAATGAAAATAGATACCCTTTGCTATTTACTATTGCTATGCACTATTCTAAGCACTTTGTGAGTAATAACTCAATCCTCAAGCAGTTCCATGAGGTGGCTGCTATTATTCCTTTTTGTTTCTTTCAGACAGGGTCTCACTCTGTCACCCAGGGGGTGTGCAATGGCATGATCACAGCTCACTGCAGCCTCAACCTTTCTAGCTCAAGCAATCCTCCCACTTCAGCCTCCTAAGTAGCTGGGACTACAAGTGTGCACTATCATGTCTGGATAATATTTTTATGTTTTGAAGAGATGGAATTTCACCATGTTGCCCAGGCTGGTCTTAAACTCCTGGGCTCAAGCAATCCTCCTGCCTCGGCCTTCCAAAGTGTTGGGATTACAGATGTGAGCCACCACACCTGGCCTATTCTTTCTTAATAGAGGGGAAATTGATAAGAAAGGTAACTTTGCTCATAGATGGTAAGCAGTAGAGTTGAGATTTGAACGTAGACAATCTGACTACAAAGACCCATGGTCTTAAATACCTGGTTCCACTGGGAAAGGTAGGAGGGATTTCAGGACTCTACCTCAGAGTAATGGCTACCCATTTGCCTGCCCTCCAGCTCAGCAAATTGTTCTCTAACTGGCCTTGTTACAGTAGGTAGCTAGTCAGGTATGAGCAGGGCAGGAGAGGAGTGTTGGGCGACCATCACGTGATGGTCAGGCGGTTGTTAACTGCTTCTCAAAAGTAATAATTGGTCACAGCCGGCACCAGGGGAAGGCAGGCTCCACATGAGAAGAAAACGCCTGAAATTGGATAGCAGATTCCCAATAAGATCGCAGAAGTATGCCAGCATATAAAACCCCAAGTCAAGAGGTCAGGCTGTGCACTTGGCTTTTTAAGTTGCTTGCATTGCCCTCTTCCAAGTTATACTTTCTTTGCTTTCCTTCCCTTCCTTTTCTTACTGTTCCAAGATTTTTTAATATATTTCCACTCCTGCTCTGAAACTTACCTCGATCTCTTCTTCTGTCTTATGCCCCTCAGTCGAATTCTTTCTTCTGAGGAGGCAAGAATTGAGGTTGCTGCAGATCTGTATTCACCGCCAGTAACTCGGAGCTCTTCCACCCCTCACAATCTTAGTCCCTGGTGTCTGTGCCACTGCCTTGGTCACCACTCTAGGGAAAATATTATGACCATGAGCTTTAGATGGCTATGGTTACAAACCCAGCTCCACCGCACCTGGCTGTGAGGGTCGGCTTCTTCATTTAAATGATAGCAATAATAATTTCCTTGCTAGAAAGATTCACTCTGGCTGAAGGTTAGGGAGAGGAAAATCATTTCAGAATTGAGCCTCAGTCAAATCTGCACAATCTCCCTCCTGTCAGGGTTCTAACTGAGGTCCGAGGGGAGTCGGTGGGCGAGCGGCGGGTGGCTGGAAAGACACTTGAGGAATCGTACACAGTTTTGACATGGCTTTACTTTCCCTGGGCTTAAGTGAGCCATATGTATAGTGTTAGCAGGGTAATTATACCTTTTACAGACAATAGTGGCTCAAGCCAAGCACGAGCTCACGTGGGTGATCATCTAATGGGCTTCACATGGCGTGGTTACATTAACATGAGGGGTTGTGCGCCTGAACTCCAAACCCACTGAATCATGCAGCACCGGAAGGCAGCCTTGGCCTACTCCTGACTAAAGTGAAGCCATTTTCCTTACACCTCCCTTCGCCCTTCTGCCAGGAGTTAGCAAATTTGAGTGGGAGGGCTCACAGGTAAATGTGGCATCCAGGAGGGGAGGTCTGATATCCTTTCTGGTTCCTCTGCTCTCCTCTGGGTCCTCCCTGTCCTAAAGATGACCTTTGTCTTTGTTCACCGGACATTCATATCCTGTGAAGTTTGTGGTGCCTGTTATATCCTCAGTCTTGAAGCCCCCAGGCTCAACAGCCACTCTATTTGCCACAGATTGCTGGGTCTCCTTGGAGCTGTGCACCTCTCATCTGCTCTCTCCATACCGTCCTGGAATGAGAGCACGGTCTGCAAGGCTACACTGTGCCCACTCCCTCAGACAGTTTTCTTGTCATTTTGAACCTACCTATAGAAAGCCCATGAGGATCAGCTCTTTCACAGGTGTTGACCACTTTGCTATGTCCTCGAAAATTCTTCAAAACATAAAGCTATGCTTTGGTGAAAGAAAGGAAAGGAGGGAGGTGGGGAGAAAGAGAAGGACTGAGAGGAGGAATAAAGGAAGGAAATCCCTCCTCCCACTCTAGGATTTTCCTAAAAGTCCCTGTTTGTTTCTCACTCATACCCCACCATCCCCTGAAGATTTCCTTCATGAAATTGAGAGGATGAGAGGAAGGACTAAGAAATCCACCTTGGATTTCTTGCCTTTTACTTCCCCTCTGTCCTTCTCAACCACCACCTAACCCCATGGCACCCATTCTCACCCCCTATTAACTCACCTACCCCACCCCCATGTATTCTCTTTTTATAATAGGAGAGGAAGTCAAGAAACTCCTCTTCATCATAATCTTCCACTTTCTGAGTGTCATCTCCCTCCTCTGTCCCAGGAAAGAGAGGAAAACTATCAGGAGCATTTCCAAAATTAATACCCCAGTTGCAGAGGTTACTTTTGCATGATCCCACATGGATAGAATATGAATCAGCATGTGCAGGTTAAAGGGAGAAAAACATGTGGTTCAATAGAAGATGTAATTTGTAATAGATCTGGCCAGAGGGGAAATGGATTATATAGGTAGGTGGGTGACTATGAATGAGGCAGTCAGACCATGCCTAGTCAACTCCTGAGCAGACTGAGTGTAGATTCACCCATTGGATAGCTCAATCAAGGTCTCATAACTAAATCATATAGCCGATTTAGTTATAAGAGACCTTGGAGGACATTTATGCCAACCATTTATAACTAAATCGACTACGAGCAACAAGATTGTAGGGCACAGGCATTCAGCCCCGGCTGCGCAGTAGAACTCCAAGTCTTGAGCTCCACTCCAAGAGCTTCTAACTCAGTCTGGACATCATTTTCTTGTAAATTTTCAGATAATTCTGATATGTGGTCAAGGTTGAGAACCAGTGACCTAGGACAGGACTTCCTAAATTTTAATGTTTTGAATCAGGTGTGTATCTTGTTAAATGCAGATTTTTATTCAGAAGGTTTGGAGTGGGCCCTGAGCTTTCCATTTACCCCAAGATCCCAGGTGATGCTGATGCTGTGATAAACCTCACTTTGAGTAAATAGGTTCTAGGGGAAGATAATCAGACAGCGTGTATGTTTTGAGGTCTAGCAACTTTCTAGCTATATGGGGGCATAAAAGGAAAGTGAGACATAATCCCGTATTTATGCCTGGTACAACCTAGAGCAGGTAGGGTCAAGCCAAGAGTGCTTGGAACCAAGGATTGGTGACTGAGGAAAACAGAAAGAGGCAAGAGACCGGACAGGGGCAGCAATCGTAAGGCTGGTCTGATTCCTCCCAATAGGATGACAGTTCTCTGGCCAACAGTTCCTGAGAAACCAGAACACATACTTGTTGACATGTATCTATTTTTTTTTTTTTTTTGCTCCCTTTATTATTCCCAGCCACAGCTATGACACATTTTTGTCATAATCTCCTCTCAGCCTTTTTTGTCTACTCTTGTCTTCTCCACTCACTTTCCAGCAGATGGCCTTCTCTCCTCATCCAGAGAACATGCCCAGCAGCTGATAACACTCAGCTTTTTACATCATATAAACCTAGCTTCACCCACAGGCACCCTTCCTCAATGCCTTCTTCAGTGAAACACAAGGTCCTTTCTTCTGCCCAAGCCTCATCTCTGCCTTGTCCTCTGGGACTGTCCGTTAAAACATTGTTGACAACTCTAATTTATTACAACCAACATTTTCATCTTTCGTTTTGATTTTGTATGGTCTATATTAGGTTATTTTTCTAAGTAGTATTTAAATAGTAATAAATAATATTTGGTATTTAGTTCACATTTTTACTTTATTGTAACTTATAAGTAGTAAGGGTAAGGGAAGTTTTATCTAAATTATGTGCATGCACGTGTATACTGAGTCATGCTGTAAAATGTATTTCTTACCACAGGTTGCTAAGAGTTTGCAAAATGTCTTGCTAAAGCCCAACTCCTTCATATCTTGCCCCATCTATTGTCCTTTATCTGTCCTCTATGTTCTTTTCTCTTAAGCATAAAAACACATTCAATTTTCCCTCACTTTGAAGAGAATAGCTTTCCTCAACCCTGCATTTTTCCTATATGGCATCTACACTACTGTATTAGTTTCCCAAGGATGCCATAACAATGTGCCACAAACTGGGTGGCCTAAACAACAGAGATTTATTGTCATACAGTTCTGGAGGCTGGAAGTCCAAAATCCAGGTGTCAAAAGGGTGAGTTCTTTCTGTGGGTTTGAGGCAGAGCCTGTTCCAGCCCTCTCCCTTTGGCTTATAGATGGCCATCTTCACGTTCATGTGGTGTTCTCCCTGAATGCGCGTCGGTATCTCAATTTCCCTTTTTATAAGGATGCAAGTCATGTTGGATTAGAGCCTACCCTAATGACCTCATCTTAACTAATTATATCTGCAATGACCCCATTTCAAAATAAGATCACATTCTGAGGTGCTGGGTGTTAGGACTTCAACATACGACTTTTTGGGGGACACAATTCAACCCATAACAATGATCTTCTCTGAGTCAAGATTCTGGAAAGTGAAACCAACATTGACTGCCTATTCTCTTGCCCGAGATTCACCCTTCAAGTCGTTGCAGTCTGCCTTTTACCCAACTTAAACTCCAATGGGAATGCTTTTAATCAAGTCACTTATGCTAATTGTCAAGTACCATAGATAACATTTGTATCCTTATTTACTTTATTAATATTGTGATTTAAAAGAGTTGATACTCTTTCCAGTGAAACTCTCTTGTTTGTTGTTTTTATTTCAAGTTCAGAGGTACATGTGCGGGTTTGTTATATAGGTAACTTGTGCCATGGGAGTTTGTTGTACAGATTATTTTGTCACCCAGGTATTAAGCCTAGTGCCCTCTAGTTATTTTTCCTGATACTCTGTCTCCTCCCACCCTCTAATAGGCCCCAGTTGTATTGTTTCCCTCTATGTGTCCATGTGTTCTCATTTAGCTACCACTTATAAGTGATAATATGTGGTATTTGGTTTTCTGTCCCTGTGTTAGTTTGCTAAGGATAATGGCCTGCAGTTCCATCCATGTCCCTGCAAAGGACATGATCTTGTTCGTTTTTATGGCTGCATAGTTTCTCTTGGTGTAGGTGTACCACATTTTCTTTACCAGTCTACCATTGATGGCCATTTAGGTTGATTCCATGTCTTTACTATTGTGAATAGTGCTGCAGTGAACATACATGTGTGTGTGTCTTTATGATAGAACGATTTATATTCCTTTGGGTATATACCCAGTAATGGGATTGCTGGGTCAAATGGTATTTCTGTTTTCAGGTCTTTAAGGAATCGCCACACTGTTTTCCACAACGGCTGAATTAATTTACACTCCCATTAACAGTGCGTAAGCATTCCTTTTTCTCTGCAACCTTGCCTGCATCTATTATTTTTTTTGACTTTGTTGTTGTTATTTGTTTGAGACAGGGTCTTACTTAGTTGCCCAGGCCAGAGTGCAGTGGCCCCATCTCGGCTCACTGAAACTTCTGCCTCCCAGGCTCAAGCAATCCTCCCACTTCAGCCTCTTGAGTAGCTGGGACTACAGGCGCACACCACCAAACCTGACTAAATTTATTTATTTTTTTGTATTTTTGGTAGAGACAGGGTTTCACTATGTTACCCAGGCTGATCTCAAACTCCTGAGCTCAAGAGATCTGCCTGCCTCAGGCCCCCAAAGTGCTGGGATTATAGGCATGAGCCACTGCGCCCAGCCTATTATTTTCTGACTTTTTATTAATAGCCATTCTGACTGGTGTGAGATGGTATCTCATCATGATTTTGATTTGCATTTATCTAATTATCGGTGATATTGAGCTTTTTTCATATGCTCATTGGTCCCATGTACATCTTCTTTTGAAAATTGTCTGTTCATGTCCTTGGCCCACCTTAATGGGGTTGTTTTTTTCTTGTAAATTTGTTTAAGTTCCTTATAATGCTGGATATTAGACCTCTGTCAGATGCATTGTTCACAAAATTTTTCTCCCATTCTGTGGGTTGTCTGTTTACTCTGTTGAGAGTTTCTTTTGCTGTGCAGAAGCCCTTTGGTTTAATTAGATCAATTTTTGCTTTTGTTGTGATTGCTTTTGTCATTTTTGTCATGAAATCTTTGCCAAGTCCTATGTCTAGAATGGTATTGTCTAGGTTGACTTCCAAGGTTTTTATAGTTTTGGGTTTTGCATTTAAGAGTTTAATCCATCTTGGGTTGATTTTTGTATATGATGTAAGGAAGGGGTCCAGTTTCTGTTCATCTTCTGCACATGGCTAGCCAGTTATCCCAGCACCATTTATTGAATAGGGAGTCCTTTGCCCATTGCTTGTTTTTGTCAGCTTTGTCAAATATCAGATAGTTATAGGTGTGTGACCTTATTTCTTGGCTCTCTCTTCTATTCCATTGGTCTTTGTGTCTGTTTTTGTACCACTACCATGATGTTTTGGTTACAATAGCCCTATAGTATAGTTTGAAGTCAGGTAGTGTGATGCCTCTGGGCTTTGTTCTTTTTGCTTAGGATTGCCTTGGCTGTTAGGGTTCTTTTTTGGTTCTGTATGAATTTTAAGATAGTTTTTTTTTTTTTCTAATAATAGTTCTGTGAAGAATGTCATTGGTAGTTTAATAAGAATAGCATTGAATCTATTAATTGCTTTAGGCAGTAGCCATTTTAACAATATTAATTATTCCTATTCAAGAACATGGAATGTTTTCCATTTGTTTGTGTCATCTCTAATTTCTCTGAGCAGTGTTTTGTAGTCTTCCTCGTAGAGATCTTTTACCTCCCTGGTTAGCTGTATTCCTAGGTATTTTATTCTTTTTGCAGCAATTGTGAATGGGATTGCACTCCTGATTTGGCTCTCGGGCTTGACTGTTGGTGTGTAGGAATGCTAGTGATTTTTGTACATTGATTTTTTACCTTGAGACTTTGCTGAAGTTGAAACTGTCTTATTTGGCATTGATGACCCAAACGTCCCTGGTGTCTACCTTGGCCTTCCTCTCTTTTCACCATTGCTTTTTGTAGAATCTCACCTCTGGTCAGGGCTTCCATTGCTACCCATAAACTGATGACTCTCAAATTTGTCTCTAGTTCAGAATTGCTCCAGAGATACTCATCATCTTAAAGATGACTGACAGTGATAGGCATAAGCGTAACTTAGGTAGTATAATCTTGAACAACACAAAATAATAAATCATGAGGCCTGAACTCGTTTGATAAAGTTAAATGGTTTTCTGGCCTTGTCACCTAACAAGGATGTAGATAACACTGACTTTTCAAAATAGTCATTAACTTTCCACTGAAATTGATTGCTTAAATTCTGTATCTTGTTTTGGCTTCTGTGGGTATAAATGACAACTATAAGTAAGCATTCTCATTTCAAAAATCCTTCATCAAACAATAAGCCAGAAATGTAGTCACCTCTTCACCTGATGTGAGAATAGATGAAGGAAAATTCTGAAGGAATAGAATCAGCTGGAACAATTACATGTCTTCGACGCAAAATCCCAGACTCCTGCCCTAAGCATAACCCTCTTAGACAGCTACCATGCCACTGTAGGATGGTAAGGCCAATTACCTGTTCCCCATCACCCAGCACATATTTTGGAATTACAGTCTTGTGGGGGCTTCTTACATTCAACAAATAAATATTCAACAGAACTTGGTTATAAAGATACTGTCTATAAGCAATATCCTTGAATTCATCAAGCAGTTGTCTGGATGATCCTTAAAGTAAGTCACTCTCTCAGATAGAGACACACTCTGTGATAGTAGCATTGTCTGTTTGTTTTTTAGTTTTCGTTTTTTAGATTTTTAATGCTCATCTTGGTTGTCATTTGTCTTGATTATGTATACATTTACATATATATATTGTTCTATCCATTTATAATTTAATTTTGTCTTGAATATTTTATTTTTTGTCTTAATTATGTATGTATATATACATATAATATCCATTTATAATTTAATATTACTAGTGCTGATGCTTGATTTGCAGCCAGGATAATGACTAAATGTCATTAATACACTGTTTATCCCATGAAGCATATTTACAAACCTAGGTCACGTGAGAGTACTAACCTAAACCTCAGCCTCCTCTGAGCTCTCCCTCACCATTTAGTGTTACTATTGAACTGCCCTTTATGGGTTTAATATGTTAATCAATATACTTTTTCTTATATAATTTATAAGAATTAGTTTGGGAGAGGCTTTTTCAGATAATTTTTAATATAGATATCTAGTGATTTTTCTTGTTCATTAGGTTTGTGAATCTACAGATATAAGGTTATGATATTTCAGAAGTAATTTTCAAACCCTGCTGTGTTCTTAATAAGTCCCTTACATTTTCTCAGCATCACAAGTCATAGATTTTAAAGTAGTGTGTTATGCTCAATGCATTTTCTTCCTCTTACTGTTAGCATTTGAAATAGATTCCCATGACAGCTGAACCCCACAGGGTCCCCACTGGCTGCTCATGACTTACTAGAAGACTAAAAACCCAGCTGAGATTGGTTGCAGGGTTTCAAGCTTCAGCTAAGGCCCCTCACCATAATCCAAGAACATTTCCAGTGGGAAAGAAGACATAGGCCTGGGTTAAACCTGTCAGTACTGCTTGCCTCTTCTCCATACATGAAATTCCTTATGGTACTCCCTCTCTGAACTAATCAAGGGCAAGGCTTCAAATGAGAAGCAGACCAGCTGCTTATGACAAACATCTTGGGGCCCCTTAGATTAATGTATAATGCAAATATGCTGACTATGCATTTGGCAAAGGTAGACGATGAATTTATGTCCATGGTGTTTACGCTGCCACTAACTAGGATTCTAAAGTTTCTCTCAAGGATTCAACAGCTCGTATCTGTAATCCCAGCTGGAAGGCTGAGGTAAGAGGATCACTTGAGGCCAGGAGTCTGAGACCAGCCTGTGCAGACAAAGTGAGTCCCAGTCTCTACAAAAAAAAAAAAAAAAAAAAAAAATATATATATATATATATATATATGATTCAACTTAGAATGTCTGTTGTTTCTAAGGAACACAGTATTGACAA
>NW_012098854.1:8269-19476 GCF_000951045.1 Mandrillus leucophaeus | reverse complement strand
GTTTCGAATCCTGGCTCCACATCTTACTTAGCTAAGCCTTAGACCCTACCAGACTTCAGTTTTCTCATTCATTAAAAGGAAGCATAGTATATCCTTTGCAGGGTGGTTGAAAATGTAGCAGAATTTTTCAAAGTGAAAAATTTAAATTTAGGGTGTCCTTTACCCCTGTTTTTGCTTTTGTTTTACATTAAAAACAATTTATTAGACAGATGGATCACGAGGTCAGGAGATTGAGACCATCCTGGCTAACATGATGAAACCCCATCTCTACTAAAAATAAAATAATAATAATAATAATAATAATAATAATAATAATTTTTTTAAAAAGCTGGTCATGGTGGCACGTGCCTGTAGTCCCAGCTACTCGGGAGGCTGAGGCAGGAAAATCACTTGAACCCGGGAGGCAAAGGTTGCAGTGAGCCGAGATTGCACCACTGTACTCTAGCCTGGGTGATAAAGCAGAATTCTGTCTCAAAAAAGAAAATTATTATTATTTTTTCCTTTACTGCTAAGCCAGTGATACTGACTCATGGAAGAGGTTACATAGGATCTAGAGCACAGAATCACTGCTACGTTTGATGGGTTTGTTTTTGAGGTATAAAAAAATCCATGTAATGGAATGCATAAATTGCATAAATCTGAAGTGTATAGCTCAACTGAATTTTCATATACATCAGTGTAACCACCACTCAGATCAAGATATACAATATTTTCATCACTCCAAAGAGCTCTATCATATCCCCTTTCAGTTAGCTATGCCACCACTACCACCACACTTTGAGGTAACCACTATTAGGATAACCATGGATTGATTAGTTTCTCCTGTTTCTGGCCTACTTCGCTCAACATAATGTCTGTGAGATTTATACATGTTGTTGTATTGGTTTTCATTATAAGAACACACAATTTTTATTCTATTGATCAATATTTGCTTGTTTCCAGTTTGTGCCACTGTGAAATATTCTTGTATACATCTTTTGGTAGGCAAAACCACTCATAACTTTTAAGCATAACCCAGGACTGAAATTGCTGGATCAGGAGGTAGGCATAAGTTGATCTTTCAAAGAAACTGCCAGTTTCCTAAAATAGCTTACCACATTCCCATCAGCAATGTATAGGACTTGCAATTGCTGCACTCAACGTGGCATTTTAATTTTTGCTATTCTGGAGAGTGTGTAGTGTTATCTCATTGTGGTTTTGATTTGCCTTTTCTTGATGAATAATAATGTTGGGCATCTTTTCATATGTTAATTATCCATTCAGAAATTCTTTTGTATGATGTGTCTCTTAAAGTTCTTGGCCATTTTAAAAATTGGGCTGACTTTTTGTTATTAATTATAGGCATTAAGTATTCTGGATAGCAGGTCTTCATCAGATATATGTAATGCAAAATTATCTCCCATTCTATGGCTTGCTTTTTCACTCTCTTAATATCTTGGATAAACAGTACTTCCTAAGTTTAACTTTGTCCAATTTATCACTCCTTTCCTTTATAGTTAGTACTTGTGGAAAGAAAATTTTATCTACATCAAGATTATAAAGATACTTTCTCTCATTTCTTCCCCTAGAACCTTTACCTCCTTGTTTAGCTCTAAAATAATCTAGAATTATTTTTTTGTGTATGGTATGAGAGAGGTGTCAAGATTTGCTCGAGTTCTTTATTGAAAGATAATTCTTTCCCCATTAAATGGCTTTAGTGCCTATGTAATCAATCCAGTGGTTGTAAATGTGTAGACTTATTACTGGACACTATTTCATTCCGTTAATCTATATGTTTACTCTTACATTAGTACTACACCATCTGGATTACTATAGCTTTATAATAAGCTCTGAAATTAGGCAGTGTCAGTCTTCCAATTTAGTTTTCCTTTTTCAAAATTGTTTTGTCAATTTTAGTTCCTTTCCTTTCCACACAAATTATCAAATCAGCTTGTCGATTTCCACAAAAAACCTACTGGGATTCTGAGTGGGACGGCATTGACAAGATAAATCAGTTTGGTAATAGTTAACATAACAATAGTGAGTCTTCCAATCCATGAACATTCATTTAAGTATTTAAAAATATCTGTCAGAAATATTTTGTAATTTTTTTACAGTGTAAAGGTATTGCATATCTTTAAGTACCTCTATTTATTTTTATGATCCAATAAATAAATACTTTTAATTTCCAACGGTTTGTTGCTACTATATGGAAACACAATATTGGTTCTTATATTTTGTTTGTATATTCTTTTGGATTTTCTACATACACAAAGATAACTTTACTCCTCATTTCTAATATTTCTGCCTTTCATTTATTTTTCTTGCCTTATTGTGAAATGTCGGTATTACTTTTTTCTTAAGCGTTTAGTAGAATATGCTAGTGAAGCTGTCTAATCTTGGAATGTACTTTGTTGGAGGACCTATATATGAAATTGATTTGATCAACAGATATTGGAGTGGTTGTATTTTTTTCTTATTTATTCTTGTGCCAGTTTTGGAAAGTGATTTTTAAAGAGTTTCTTCGTTCATTTAAGTTGCCAAATTTCTTGGCATTTTTAATGATATGCTCTTCTTATATTTTTGAGGTATGTGGAGTCTATAGTATTGTCCCATTTTCATTTCTAATATTACTGATTTGTATTTCTTCTCTTTTTATTACTTTGCTAGACATTTATCAATTTTCTTAATCTTTTCAAAGACTCCCTTTGTCTTCTGTTGATTTTTCTCTATTTCCCATTTGTTTTCTATTTTATTTATTTCTACTTTTTATTTTGTCATTCTACTTATTTGGCTTAAATCACTGTTCTTTGCCAGCTTCTTGAGATGAAAGTTTAGATCACTGATTTAAAATCTTCTTTTTAATTGTATATATTTAAAGATCTCAATTTTTCTCTAAGCACTACTTTAGCCAAATCTCTTGAATTTTATGTTGTATTTTAATTAAAGTTTAAAGTATTTTCTAATTTCCATTGTGATTTCTTTTTTTGACCTATAGATTACTTAGAAGGTTTTGATTAAAAAATTGGGGGTTGCCAGTTATCTATTATTGCTTCCTAGTTTAATCCTGCAGCAGGTAGAGAATATACATCATATAATACTTTAGAATTTGTGAGACTTACT
Source organism: Mandrillus leucophaeus (assembly GCF_000951045.1). Taxonomy (NCBI): domain Eukaryota; kingdom Metazoa; phylum Chordata; class Mammalia; order Primates; family Cercopithecidae; genus Mandrillus; species Mandrillus leucophaeus. The sequence continues at coordinate 16,374 of NW_012098854.1, read as the reverse complement.
GTGTTCTATTTTGGTCAGTATTCCCAGTGCACTTGAAAAGAGTGTGCATTCTGCAACTGTTGAATATAATGTTCTATAAACTTTAGTTAGGTCAGGTTATGTGTTGTTTAAATCTTCTGTACATTTACTGATTTGTGTGAGTGTGTGTATGTGTGTGTGTGCGCGCTTGTTTTATGAGTTGCTGAGAGGATACTACAAACTCAAACAATTATTGTAGATTTGGAATTACCTTCCTTATTCATTAATGAAATGTCCCTTTTTCATTGCTTGGCTTAAAGCAAGTCTACTTTGATATTAGGAAAGCCAGCCTATCTTTTTATTTGGTTAGTGTTTCCATGATATATCTTTCCAACATTTCACTTTCTGTTTGTCTGTGCATTTATATTTAAATGGTGTTCCTTGGAAGCAGCGTATCATATTTGCTCTTTCTTTAAAAATCTAGTTGTATGAGATAAAATTTACATACAATTCATCTGTTTTTATGCACAGTTCTTTGAATTTTGATAAATGCACAGTCACTTATTTCCACCACAATCAAGACACAGAACATCTCCATCCCCACAAAAAAGTTCCCTAGTGACGCTGCCATCCAATCTTCCATCCCTAGGACTTGGCAACAACTGATCTGTGTTCTATCCCTATAGCTTTGCCTTTTCCAAAGTGTCAGAAAATGGAATAATACAGCACGAATCTGACTTTCTTACACTTAGCATAATGCATTTTAGTTTTATCCATGTATTGGTAGTTTGTTCTTTTTTTGCTTAGTAATATTCTATTGTATGAATGTACCAGTTTCTGTTTACCGGCTGATGGGTCATTTCCAGATTTTTGCTATTACGGTTAAAAAACACTATAAACATTCAAGTGCATTTTTTGTTTTGTTTTGTTTTGATCTCTCTTAAATAAACCTTAAAGTAGAACTGCTGAGTTGTATGGTAAGTTGTATGTTCAACTTTTTAAGAAACTGGTCAACTCTTTTCTAAAATGGCTGCACCGTTTGGCATCCCTGCTGACATCAACATTCAGAGAGTTCTGGTTGCTCTGCATCCTTGTCAGAACGTGATAGTGTCAGTTTGTTGTTTTTGCTTTCTTTAGCCATCCTAATAGATGTGCAATGGTATCTCACTGTGGTTTTAATTTGCATTTTCATATTGATTAACGATGCTGAGTATTTTTCATGTGTTTATCTGCCATCTTTATATCTTCTTTGATAAGGTATCCTTAGAAATATTTTCTCAAAAATGTAATGGGTTATTATTATTGAATTGTGTGAGTTCTTTACATATTCTGGATACCAGACCTATGTATTTTGTCAACATGTTCTTCCAGTCTGTGGCTTGACTTTTAACAGTATCTTTTGAAGAAGAAAAAAATCTAATTTTGATGAAGAACAACTTATCAGTTTTTTATATGGTTTGTGCTTTTTGTGCCTGATAAGGAATTGGTTCCTTTGACTTAAATTATGAAATTTATGAGCATAGAATTGTCTATGATCTTCCCTTTTATCCTTTTAATGTCTGTGGGGTCAGTGGTTATGCCCTTTCTATCATTCCTAATATCGGTAATTAGTGTCTTTTTTCTTGGTTAGCCTGACTAGAGATTTATCAATTTTATTGATCTTTTTGAATAACCAGCTTTTGGTTTTATTGATTTTCTCTGTTTTTGTTTTAATTTCATTAATTTCTACTTGAATATTATTTCCTTCCTCCTACTTGTTTTAAATTTAATTTGCTCTTCTTTCTCTGGTTTCTTAAGGGAGAAACTTGAGTTTAGACTTTTCTCTTTTCTTAATATTTGCATTTAATATTATAAATTTCCCATTAAGCATTGGTTTAGCAGCTTCTCACAAACTTTAATATGTTCCATTCTCACTTTCATTTAGTTCAAAGTACTTTTAAATTTTTCTTGAGGCAATCTCTTTGGCCAATGGGCTATTTAGAAGCATATTGTCTAATTTCCAAATATTTGGTAGTTACCAAATCTACCAAACATTTTTTAGCTAAATTCTTACCAGCCTATATAACACCCAGTGCTGCCCCAGGTAAGTAAATGCTCATATCCTATCTTTCTTTGATTTCCAGTCATCCATCTTGCCTTAGATTTCCAGCTATTTGGTTTTTATTGTATTAATTATTAGATAGGCCTGTCAGTCTCACTCTGTTCAGCCTCCTGAATGTCATTGACCACAATGGACATGAAGAAAGAGAATCAGTGCAAATCAATCCAAAATCTGGAGCCATAACTTGAAGCACATACTCTGCTGAGTGTGATCTATGATGAATTCATCATGATTATGGCAAAATCTCACAAAATATAGACATTTTCAGGAAAAAAATGTTAAGAACTAATAACCAAATATTCTCTACTTACATCTACCTAGAGGGAACCTTTATACTTAATGGATAAACTCAGCATATTTTTTATACTTCAGAAATGATAAAGTCAATGCTTGGTAATAAGAATCACTTTAAAACAATAAGCTTTTGGAATTTAATTATCACATTTAATCTGTAAGTGAAGTATTATGAAGTAATTTTGTCTGGGCTAGCCATGTATATATTGATATAACTAAATCTGTGACCCACCCGCTTCTCTCCTGCCATTTTCCTTTATCTTAATATTGCAAGGGCCATTTGAAATTTCATTTATTATTTATTTATTTGGGTGACAGAGTTTCACTCTGTCACCCAAGTTGGAGTGCAGTAGTGCAGTCTTAGCTCACTGCAACCTCCGCGGTTCAAGTGATTCTCCTGCCTCAGACTCCCAAGTAGCTAGGATTACAGGTGCACGCCACCACACCCAGCTCATTTTTTTGTATTTTTAGTAGAGATGGGGTTTCGCCAGGTTCACCAGGCTGGTCTCGAACTCCTGACCTCAGGTGATTTGCGCCCCCTCGGCCTCCCAAAGTGCTGGGATTACAGGTGTGAGCCACTGCGCCCGGCTCTCATTTGAAATTTTAGTAATACAAGTTAGTAACTTGGTTTTTGAAATTTTAGTATTTAAAAAAAACTTCAATTGTATCATAAATCCTACTTCTTCATAGAAAAGACTAACAAAGAGTCCTTACAGTTTAGAAGTGACTCCCCAGGGATGGAGGTACACTTTCTAGAGGAGCTGAGTGCACTTGTGCAGGAGCTCAGCTTTTTCCAGTGAATAGGTGGAGTTTTGTAACCCAGAGGAGCCAGCCACACACACACACACACACACACACACACACACACACACACACACACAGAGACAGATCTCCCTTATATAGTTCCATTTAGGTACTGACAACCCTCAAGTTTATATCTTGAACTCGACTTATCTAACTGCCTCCTTGAGTATCTCCATTTAGATACCGTGTTAGCGCATTCATGGTGCTATAACAAAATACCTGAGACTGGATAATTTATAAATAATAAAAATTTATTTCTCACAGTTCTGGAGGCTTGGAAGTCCAAGATCAGGGCACCAGCAGATCTAATGCCTGGTGAGGGCTGCTCTCTGCTTCCAAGATGACGCCTTGCTGTGTCCACTGCAGGGGAGGAACACTATTTCCTCACATGGCAGGTCAGAAGGGCAAAGCAGCAAAAGGGATGAATGTTGTGTCCTTACATGGCACAGGAAATGGAAGGGCAAAAAGGAGTGAAGAGCTCCCTCACACTTCTTTTACAAGGTCACTAATCCACTCATGAGGGCACAGCCTTCATGACCTAATCACCCCCGAAAGGCCCCACCTTCATGTAATACTATTATATTGGTGATTAAGTTTCAACATACGAATTTTTGAAGGACACATTCAAACCATAGCAGATACCTAATAGATATCTCCAACTTGCTCTGTCTATACCCAAAGCCCTGATTCTATCCCTCTTACCCCAGTCTTCATCTCACCTAGGGTCAACCCCACCCTTCCAGATGATCAAGTTAAAAACCCCAAAGTCATCCTTGACTTTCTTTTTTCACAACTGATATTCAATTAATTAGCAGGTCCTATATAAGTTTCTTTCAAATTATATCCAGAATCTGACAACTTCTCACCACCTGCACTGCTAATACCCTTATCTGTGCCATTATTTCTCACCTGCATTATTTTAATAGCCTTCTAGCTGATCTTCCTGCTTTCTCCTGTGACTCCCTATAGCCTATTCTCAATATAGCATTCAGTAATCCTTTTCAAAATCTAAGCCAGATGATTTGACCCCCTCTGCTTAAATATCTCCAGTGCTTCTCAACTCACACAGAATAAGAACCAAAGTCTTTCAATGACCTGCCACACACGACCTGGCCCCCCATCACTTCTGATCCCATCCACTACCACAATTACCCTTGTTTCCTGTGTTCTGATCACACTGGCCTTCCTGCAGTCAGAATTCCTGTGTTTTGGAAGCAGATAGGCAAGATACTTGGGGGAAGGATAGGCATGGACAACCAGCAGTCTCTGCTGTACCGATTCAAATTTTGAGATCTGCATCCCATAGTATTATTTTCAGCCTTCTATGTTCTGTGTGGTGATTTAAAGCATGTCTCCAAGTTCTTTAACATCAGGTGGGTCTAATTCTCTTCCTTTTAAATATAGGCAGGACTTTATCACCGCCTCAACAAACAGAATGGTGCAAAAGTGATGCTGTGTGACTTCTGAGGCTAGGTTAGAAAAGGCCATGCAGCATCTGCTGTTTCTCTTGGGATGCTGGCCTCAGAACCTAGTCACCATGACATGAGGAAGTGGAGAGAGCACATAGAAAGCCCATGTGATCTAACATTCTCCATAGAACTAAGACTCTAAAAGGATTTGATTTTTCCTTCCTGGGCTAGATACTAAATAAGACTTAGCCATGTCTCCTACTGCCACTTCACATGCTGAAGAGAATCAGGGTTATATGAATAGTGGAGAACTGTTATTTGAAAAAAAAAAAAAAATACAACTTGTAGTTCTTGAAGAACAATGGTGATGATCACTTTCTATATATTTTCCTAAACTCACTTCAACATGGTTTCTCCCTCACCAAGTGATGGATACTATTTTAAGGACTAAGACCTCTAAATCACCAAATAACCATCTCTATCCTCATGATGCCTATATTTATACTTGCAGCAACTCTTATCTCCAATCTAGATCCAACTACCTGTTTCACATTTCCACTTGGATTTCTCACAAGCACTTTAATGGCTACTGAACTCATAATCTTCTCCACCCCTACAGACCTAGGCCTCCCCCAAGATTTTCTATTTCAGAGAATGACTCTACCAATGCTGATAGTACCTATAATCCAGGCCAGAAATCTCTCATTCTGTATAAGTCATGTATCCCATTCACCTAACAAAATGCCTGGCACATAACTAGTATTTAGAATCTGTTGAATTAAACACTTTTAGGGAAACTGCCATTAAATCGAACCCTCAACTCCTTGAAAGAAAAATGAAATGGATTACGGTTTATCTAACACCCAAGCAAATCTCCAATGCCTCTAAAACCCAGGCTCTTTCCATCATGCCAAAGCTACGACTATTTACTTGAACAGTTGAATGCTTTCTAAAATTCCCATCATTACTGTGCATCAACATGCAGTTATGAATGAATTGATTATAATTTCCTCTGCTCTACCAAATTTCTACTTCTCATACTGTGTCTCATGAATGTGTGCCACTGCTGGAAAATGAACATTAACTGTGTATTCAGGGCATTTAATGACAAACTTGAGTGAAATGTTATCTTTATAGGAAAGATTTTGTTGAGCTCTACTAAGCATTTTTGAAAGCAAAGTGTGTCAGCAGAGTGAAATTATATGCAAAATTATCTAAACTATTCACATGATAGGCAGTCATACTTTGTAGTAGATGAAGCTTTCTAAATGTAGGAGATGAAGCTGAATAATATCAACCTCTGGTCAAATTAACTCCAAGCCTCTGCCTATGGCTGAAGGCATAAAATGCAAACAATTATGGTACACAATCGTGTGAGACTTCAGGCAGCAATGGAGGACACTATTACAGCTCTGATTACACATGAGACAGTTTCTGAATTTCATCTGCTATGTTTGATACTTACTGAGTACTTAATGTGATAGGAGATGTGTTATTCCTGGACTTAGCCCCTGACTTTTCTTTGGAATGTACAAGCACAGTGATGCATACTTTGGAGAGACTGAGTAGGCTTTTTACAGTCTGAGTTTTTCATGCTCCAGGCCATCTTAATTACATTAATCAATTGTTGGTTAAGTACATCCATTGGAGGTATACCACTAATTGTTCAGCCAGTACACCTTGAGGGCAAAAAATGTTAAGTCCTCAGTCACCTGCTCTCTTACTTGATTATTCTCAGCTATACCTTTGACCTATCCCACAGGATATTGAAAAGTAATGAAATCTGTGTACAGATTAGAACCCAGTAGATAACACTTCAGTTCTAAAAATTAAAATTCAAGGTATTGTGTCCATTTGAGTAACTCCAAAATTTACACAAGAAATATTTTTCTAGGTATGAGGTAAGATTACAGTAAAAAGGGGATGTGCCTCTTTCTAGCAAGAATGTCACATTCCCTCGTTTACCTCCTTTCTAGGCCACAAATACACATTTCAGGATAATAATAGCTTTATTGAACAATTACTCTGTACCAGGTACCTTACTTAGATCAGGGTTTCTCAACCTCTGCACAAGTGACATTTGAGGGTCAGATTATTCTGTTATGGGATGTGGTCCCCCTTTATCCACAGGAGCAGTAAGTTCCAAGACCTCCAGTGGATGGCTAAAACCTCTAACAGTACTGAACCTGATTACCATAATTTGAACACATTTTGCTTCACATCTGCCTTTTCCATCTTGACTAAGCACTTATCATGCACTGTGGCCACAACTCTTGCAGTCTGAGATGCGACAGCAAAACTAGCATGATTTTGTTTTCTTCTTTACAATTTCACAGATCGGAGATTCATTCTTACCACATTCTTAGCAACTTCAGAATATGATGTTTTTCTTTCCTTATTGAGAACTTACACCTTTTCACTTAAAGGAAGCACTTTACAGCTTCTCTTTGACATATCCAAATTGTCAGCATTAGTACTCTTGCACTTTGGGGCCATTATTAAGTAAAATAAGAGTTACTTGAATGCAAGCACTGAGGTACTGCAAGAGTCAATCTGATAACCTAGACAACTACTAAGCAACTCACTGGCGGGTGGTACAGACAGCATGGACAGGCTGGGCAAAGGGATGATTCACATCCTAGGCAGGACAGCATGAGAGTTCGTCATACTACTCAGAAAAGCATGCAGTTTACAACTTATGAGCTGTTTATTTCTGATATTTTCCATTTAATATTTTCAGATCATAGTCTGAGGATGACAGAGGGTAACTAAACTCAAGGAAAGCAAAACCATGGATAAGCAGGGCCTACTGTATTTAGCAGCATCCCTGGCCTTTACCCTTCCCCACCCTACACCTAATTGTGACAACCAAAAATGTCTCCAGAAATTACTAAATGTTTGCTGTGGGCAAAATTTCCCTAGTTGAAAACTACTGCCTTAGATATATTAGTTTATTTAATCCTGTAAAAATGCTATGAGGTAAATTCTACTTTCCATTGTACAGGTGAGAACAGTCACATAGATAGGTTAAATAACTTGCCGAAGGCCAGACAGCCACTAGCAATACAGCTGGTATTTGATCCAAGGATTCCAGAGCCTGGAGTCTCAACTGCTATCTTGGTATCAAGACTTTGACCACTTTATGACTAATGAAATGAGGCTTGGTAGATCAGAATCCCTTCCAGAGTTGTTGAAAGGAATTGCTGCATTAATGAAAGCTTGAAATGGGCTTGAAAATGACTTGACAGATCGAGACCATCCTGGCTAACACAGTGAAACCCCGTCTCTACTAAAAATACAAAAAATTAGCCGGGCGAGGTGGTGGGAGCCTGTAGTCCCAGCTACTCGGGAGGCTGAGGCTGAATGGCGTGAACCCGGGAGGTGGAGCTTGCAGTGAGCCGAGATTGTGCCACTGCACTCCAGCCTGGGCGACAGAGCAAGACCCTGTCTCAAAAAAAAAAAAAAAGCCGAGCTCGGTGGCTCACGCCTGTAATCCCAGCACTTTGGGAGGCTGATGCGGGCGGATCACGAGGTCAGGA
>NW_012098854.1:0-8079 GCF_000951045.1 Mandrillus leucophaeus | reverse complement strand
GGAGGCGGAGCTTGCAGTGAGCGGAGATCGCGCCACCGCACTCCAGCATAGGCGACAGCGCGAGACTCCCTCTCAAAAAAAAAAAAAAGAAAAGAAAATGGCTTGACAGTAAGAAGGAAGAGGGAGTAACATCACCTATGTATACCTGGCTCACGGTAATTGAAAGAAGACATTTGTAAAATGGAGGCCCACCTATGTATAAGCTAAAAACCTACAGCTTAGTAACTTTCTTCTGCTACCACCTAAATTACTTTTAGACCTAGGTAGAGTAGATGCTGAGTATAATTTAAGTGCCTCCTCTCAACAGAAATTTCAGGCCCACTGGCCAGCATAATTCTCATTATTGGATTCCCTCCTGTAATTGGAGATTCATATCTTCCAATTAGAGAATTCCACTTGCAGATGACCCTTGTTAAAATGCCAGCATCCATATTTAGCTCTGTTAGTATTCATTTAAATAAATTAATCAAATTAGCTAGTGAGTCATTTAGCAAGCCATTAGAAAGTAAATTACAAAACAGGAAAGTTCTGATGACCCAGTCAGGGGCAGGGAAAATCTGGTTACACATGTTATGCAGGGAAACCACATCTGGGGCTGGTAACAAGCTGGGGCAGTACAGGAGAGGAAATGCACTGGGCAGGAGAGAGGTGACCAGCTGTATGAGGATGCATGCATAGTCACTTATAGGAAAGTTCACCTCCTTTCCATCCTTCTTCCCAGTTTCCTATTTGATAACTTCTCCCCTCCTCTGATATCCCAGAGTTCTTCCCTCAAAATACAGACTGGTTCCACCTATCCCTGACAGGCTGAACAGCAGACATGCATCTGCAAAACAAAACATGAGGGGCTGAAAGCTATCCTAGGCAGTGTTGCTCCTCCTTCAATCAGCTATCCAAATTGTTTTCTACACCTTGATGACACGGATTTCTGCATGCAGGAAACTAAGCCAGAATCCACACTACACATGGCTTTTTCCTGATCCTGGCATCTCCAAACATCTTGTGAAACACAAACTTCATTTTCTGTGGGACATGAGACTTACAGTGAGGATGCTCTATCACTTGTGGATGTCAATCTTCGGGCAAGAAAGTCTGTCTTATTTATGTAGGGAGGCGAAAGGAATTCCATTCCTTTTCTCCCTAACTCATTCTCTCTAAATAGTAGATAACTACTTGCTTTCTTTGAACCAGATAGTTACACTAAAAGTGCCTATTGTGAGAATTTTTCTTCAAAAAAATGAAATAAAATGCCACTGAAATTTACACTAGGCTTTATAATTAAGAACTTTAAGTCTGCTTAAAATAATTTTCAAGTATTCAAATGGTAAAAGAAAATTTCAAAAATATGGACAAGAAAATCAAAACCAAAGTTCACAAGTGACATAACAGGAAAAAAATGTATTGTGGAACTCTTGAAGGTCAGTGATTTTAAAAAAGAGAAAGAAAGAAAATAAAATCATGATACTGATTTTAAAAAAACAAAAACAAAAACAAAACAAACAAACAAAAAAACTGGGTTGGGTAGCTAATTTTAAGAAAGTGACCAGATAAACCTTATACAAGCATACCACAGTTATCAAGTAGGCTGAAAGGGGGAAAGTTGGTCTGTTTCTGATCAAAGTACCTTGCCTTTTGAGAAAAGCAAGTGAAAAGATAAGCACATATAAGCTTGGATTTTAAAAAGCTTGTATTTATTATATTTTGCAACTATGATCCTTTTAAAACAGTGGCCTTAGGAAAATCTGCTTTGGCAAGCGACTGCAGAGGCTCCTGTGGAGAGGAAGTGAAAAGAATGGGCATATAAACAAGGGCTGCTGGCACGTTCAAAGCGCAGGGGATAGTTCACAGAGCAAAATGTAGTCCTAAGTAAATGGGTTTCAGGCAATTTCAGTGTTAAGATAACATCATTAAGAGTAGAACAGATTGTGCTCAAACCCTGCTGTTTATAATTAACACGTTGCTTCCAAATACTCCAGGGTCCCTGGTAAATAGTCTTCTGCTCACATCCACCCAGACCAATCAGAATATTTTCATCAGATTCCATGCTGGGCCAGCACCTGTTTGGACAAATCCAGTAGAGCCAAAGAACTCCTCTCCTTGGCCAGCTAAGTAGTTGGATGAACACAGCTTGGCTTAGTCATTGTCACAGTGTCCATATGGCTCTGAAGCTTGTTTTCACAAGAAATCATACAAGTATTTTATTATGTCAAAGTTCACCGTCCTAAAAACAAAAACAGATAATATGTTAGCATTCTCGCCCCTAGATTGCTCAGCTTTGTATGATTCTGGAAAGCACATGCAAAATAATTCATGACTAATGCTAAAAATCCTATAGTACTATTAAATGCACCCTGATAGGACTGACCTTAATTCTTTAAAATGTTATTACGAACACAATTTTTTAAAGTTTTTTGCCATGCACAAAGTTTGCCTTTCTAAAAAAAAAAGTAAACGAAGCTAGAGTTATTCAACATTCTGTGCTTCAATTGTACTACAGAAAGTTTAGACTTCATTTGAAAGCTATTTGCTTTTTGTCTAATATCCAGAATAAAGTAATTAGAGATTCAAAAGTATTTAAATCTTCTTTGCTTCTGAATGTTGTTTATCTTCCGAGACACCTGTTTTATCATTACATAATGCATAGCTCATCTGTCCTCATTTGTAGTTTTCATTCTTTTCAGTCTTTTAACGCTGGCTGACCTGTGTGTGCATTGTAACTAAATCTGTATGATCCAAGAATACGATACAACAAACAGACGATGTGAATGTATATTTTTGTACTCCAATGGCAGGCAGAACAAAATAGCAGAGAGAGAGAGACATATAATTATTCTCCTTTCACCAAACTCATTCTTCACTATAAATATTCAGACTTGGAGGTTTATTATTTGAATAAATGGTCAAAATAATTGGATATAATGATCTAGCAATAAGTATAAAATTAAAGCCTTAAGTATTCAATTCTGCAAAAATAATCATCCATGTGAGAACAGCCTTTTAGAGATTCACTAATTGCATGCTCTTATTTATTAAACCATCATCAATTAATGTTTTTGTCTATCATTTTGCAATATACTTTCTAAAAAAGTTTCTAAGCAAATGACTGACATATTTTTCAAAATGTGGAATGGGGAACTATAGATACTGCTTATGAAAACACATTTAAAAATAGCTAAAAAGAGATGCTATGGCTATTGTGGCACCTAATGTTGGACTGAAGAATGTAATAGTGTCTCTCTGAAGAATACTAAGCCTTTCCAAATGGTACAAAAATACTGCCAAACAATCCTGTAGAACTAAAAATAGTTAAAAAAAATCTTATGCATAAAGATGCAAAAAGTATGGTTATTAAATCATAACGTTACTTTATATGTTTTTCTCTCATTCAACTCTAGAAACACCCAAATTTATGGGCACCAAAGGACTTTTGACACATGATTTTTTTTGTTTGTTTCTGAGGTGGAGTCTTGCTCTGTCGCCCAGGCTGGAGTGCAACAGCGTGATCTCGGCTCACTGCAACCTCCGCCTCCCTGGTTCAAGCAATTCTCCTGCCTCAGCCTCCCAAGTAGCTGGAACTACAGGCATGTGCCAACCTGCCTGGCTAATTTTTGTAGTTTTAGTAGAGATGGAGTTTCACCATGTTGGCCAGGCTGGTCTCGAACTCCTGACCTCAGGTGATCTGCCCGCCTTGGCCTCCCAAAGTGCTGGGATTACAAGCATAAGCCACCGCGCCCGGCCAACACATGATTTTTAAAAAATCATGATACTGATTGAAAAGATCTTATTTAGAGGACCATAGAAAGGAAACGAATAGACTACTTTTAACCATGGACAAAAAAGGCAAGTGGTGTTTGTACATCTCTCCAGGCACATTTCTCCACAATGACTTTGAGTCTTAGGTTATAAACCTAAACTGATACAGTAAAATGGACTTAATGTTGTGTTGCTTTTTTTTTTTTTTTTTTGCCTGGACTTGGGTGAAAATGAAATTTTTGAAGCCGGTAAGATTAAAACAACTTAAATTCCAATACTAGGAGAATCCATAAATTACAATACATTATTTGATGAAATATTATACAGCCATACAAAATGATCAATATGAAGATATACCAGCAATATTAAGGGAGAAAGAGAGAAGAAAGAATTGCAAATAAGTTGTAAAGGCTGCAGAGAAATGTTTGTCTAATGGACTAGTACTAGAAGAGAGCACAAACAAATGAAAATATTGTGATGTTTGCAGGACTTCTCTATTTTTTGAGAAATCTATTTGTGTTACTATAGCATTAACATAGTTTGTACAATAAAAGTAATAATAGAACAGATTTAACAGAATGAATGGAGTGACTTAAAAACACTAAGCAACTTAAATGTTCATAAAACTTTCACTATATTCCCTTTCTGTGCTTTGTCGGTGGTAAGTATTCATGCAAACTGAATCATATAGTAAGAGTTTTAGATTAAAAAAAAATCAATCAGGAATTGAATATAAGATCATTCCTTTAAGAAACATTTACTTCCCAAGATGTGTCACTATCTCTACCATTCCTCCACCCCCAATATAAATACATAACTTGCCAATTGATCTCACATATATTATTTTAAGACATGGCAAAATTTGTTAGAATAACCACAGGGGCAACATAAAAAAATATGCCACACATCCCAAAGATAACTTTGTGCTTTAAAGTACTTGAAGACAAACAATCCTCTTTAAAGAAAGGTATAACTTACAAGAGAATTGTGTAATTTGCATGGATGTTCCCTAGCTTTCCATGGCCACAGATGCATATTAGAGTCATGTAAGTACAATTTTAAACTTTGGATAACTTTCAATATACTATGGGAGATTCTTCCACAGAACATAAATGAATTATTTGCTAAAGTAACCAGCTGGAAAGAAATACAGTAAACACAAATAGTGTGGTGGCAATTTTCCTAGGAGTAATTCTTAAATCAGAATTTAGAATACGTTAATACCAGTTAATTATATGGCATATATTTAAGAATTTAATTTTGCCTTTATCCCTCTATTTCATTTTGTTGATTCATTAAAATATTTTCTTTTAGAATACTATTTTGTTTCCTTTTACTTTTGTGGGCAGTTTGAGTTTGAGTTTTTTTCTAAATTTTTTTTCTGACAACTTGCAACCATAAAACTTTAAGTTGTAACCTCAATTTATCTTATAGTGCCTTCCCACTGACTGTGGAAGAAAAACAATTGAAAATGTGTAACTACCATTCACATTAAGAACAATCCAAGAACAATATTTAGTAAGCTTCTCAGTCATCTGTTATCTGCCTTCTCTCATACTCTATCTCCAAATTCTATGTTCCCTTTCTAGAATCAGTTTCCTCCAGCTTCTCTGTCTAAACCTTTCCGCTGTAGTCTCTATATCCTCTCTCTCTTCAAGGAATGGTTAATTTTCCCCTTCCAGGCTTAACTGAAAGTGGGCTCCCTGCAAAGGACATAGTCTTTTCTTCAGCTCCTTCCAATGAATGTTTAATGCTCTACTCTACCCCCAGACAGTTCTGTCAGGTGGGGCTGGTGTCCTGTGCAAAAAGCTCTGCTACTCTGAGATTAAGACCATTCTGCTCACCATCCCCATCTTCTTTGTCGCTATCCCTTAGCCACTGAGTAATTTAGCATACAGTTCAGTCTTCCTTTCCAACCCAAGTCCTGCGTCAGCCTAGTGACTTCACTATATATTTCTTACCTCCAATAACCTTTTCTACTCTCATAATCACACTCAGAAATGCTCTACTTCTAAAGAAATAAATTCAGACATTCTACCTTATGATCCCCAATTTCTTCCTTTTTTGCTATCTGGAACATGTTGGGACAATCAGTTCACAAATGCCTTCATTTTTTCCTGAGCTACAAACATTAACTGAGTATCTATGTGCTAGGCACTGAACTATTAGCCCCCGACTGGCTTTACTTCCTTCCTGGCCTTCCTAACTTAGACTCCATGATTCATCAGATCACGTGGTTACTTGCTGGAATCCACTGAACTTACCTGGCAAAACCCCAATACGATGTGATTTCAATTATAATTATTAGCTGTCCCAGTCTCTAGCATATGGATTGGTGTTGGAGAACACCACAAGTCTCACAGATTGGTGCCATTGTAAATTCAAGGTCAAGAACCTCAACACTCCCAACAAACTGCTTTCCTTTCAACAGTTTCTTCCATTCCCCAAGGCAGCTATTTCAAATGTTTCAGATTTCTCTAAACTGCTACTACTTCTGCCCTTAGTCTCAATTTTGTCTCCTCCTTCTCAGAGAATATAGAAGTCATCAGATCAGAACTCCCTCAACTTTTTGCACCAAACCTCCAAATTCAGCTCCATCAGAATTCATCTTTTTCTCTTGTTATAATGCAAGATCCGCTCTCTCATCCACGGCTCTTGCAACTTAAATTCTAAATCCCATGCTTATATAACATTTCAGTAATTGCGTGCTTTAAATTAATCTTTCTTGCTTTTGTATCACTAACTCTCCTTCTCTATCTGTTCTTTCCTGTCAGCATTTAAATATGCTCAAATCTTTAAAAAATAAATAATAACCCTCTCTCAACCATACAACCCCTTTAGCAGTTATAATCCTCTCTCGGCCAGACACAGTGGCTGATGCCTGTAAACCTAGCACTTTGGGAGGCTGAAGCCGGTGGATCACCTGAGGTCAGGGGTGTGAGCCAAGCCTGGCCAACATGGCAAAACCCCATCTCTACTAAAAATACAAAAATTTTCCGGGCGTTGTGGCACGCAACTGTAATCCCAGCTACTCAGGAGGCTGAGGCAGGAGAATCACTTGAACCTTGGAGGCAGAGGTTGCAGTGAGCGGAGATCATGCCACTGCACTCCAGCCTGGGTGACAGAGTGAGATTCTGTCTCCAAAAAAAAAAAAAAAAAGGAAAAAAAAAATCCTCTCTTTCCTTTATAGCAAATAAATAAATAAATAAATAAATAAATAAATAAATCATAGAATATAGGCTAATAAAAATAGGATATAGCTATGTTATATTTGTTGCTGTATCTCCCCAAAGCCTACCACAGTGTTTTGTTTATAATGGGCAACACAACAAATGTTAAATGAATGAAAAACATTCTCTCTTTGCTACATCTACTTTCTCATCAGTACTACAATATGACTTCTACTTCATCATACTACTGAAAGTGTTCTGGATAAAGCTATAAATGACTGCTTTATCAGTAAATCAGAGAATTCTGCTTGATTTCTTGGTGACAATTGACTTTTGACCATTACTCCCTTCCCTTATAGTTTCCTAGTTTTCCTTTATATACAACTTTATATGAACTGTTATATGCACTTAAGCTCACATCATGAGTTATTTTCTCATGTTACTATCCTTCAAAAGTGTGATGTTCAGTAACTGTATAAAAATACATGATGCTCCATTTCGCTGGCGAAGCAAGATGGCCAAATAGGAACAGCTCCAGTCTTCAGCTCCCAGCGCCAGCGACACAGAAGACAGGTGATTTCTGCATTATCAACTGAGATACTGGGTTCATCTCACTGGGGAGTGCCTGACAATCGGTGCTGGTCAGCTGTTGCAGCCCGACCAGCTAGAGCTGAAGCAGGGCGAGGCATCGCCTCACCTGGGAAGCGCAAGGGGGAAGGAAATCCCTTTTCCTAGCCAGGGGAACTGAGACACACAACACCTGGAAAATCGGGTAACTCCCACCCCAATACTGCGCTTTAAGCAAACGGGCACACCAGGAAATTATATCCCACACCTGGCCGGGAGGGTCCCACGCCCACACCCCACAGAGCCTTCCTCACTGCTAGCACAGCAGTCTGCCATCTAACCGCAAGGCAGCAGCAAGGCTGGGGGAGGGGCCCCCGCCATTGCTGAGGCTTAAGTAGGTAAACAAAGCCCTGGGAAGATCGAACTGGGTGGAGCTCACAGCAGTTCAAGGAGGCCTGCCAAGTCTCTGTAGACTCCACCTCTGGGGACAGGGCACAGCTAAACAACAACAACAACAACAAAAAGCAGCAGAAACCTCTGCAGACACAAGCGACTCTGTCTGACAGCTTTGAAGAGAGCGGTGGATCTC
>NW_012098853.1:0-1121 GCF_000951045.1 Mandrillus leucophaeus | reverse complement strand
GTGTTTGTTTTTACCAAACAGCAGAACTATGAATCATTCGGTCACTGCACTCCAGCCTGGGCGACAGAGCGAGACTCCGTCTCAAAAAAAAAAAAAAAAGGAATCATTCAACTTCAGAATTTTGAGAGCTTTCATTCATTGACTTCAACTGTCTGGTTGTGTTGTTGAGAAGTCAGAAGCCATTCTGATCCTGGCCAGTTGTACAGGACCTACTGTTTTTCTGTTTTTATTTGAGATGGAGTTTCACTCTTGTCACCCAGGCTGGAGTACAATGGGGCGATCTTGACTCGCTGCAACCTCTGCCTCCTGGGTTCAAGTGATTCTCCTGCCTCAGCCTCCCAAGTAGCTGGGATTACAGGCGCCCGCCACCCCGCCCAGCTAATTTTTTGTAGTTTTAGTAGAGATGGAGTTTCACCATGTTAGCCAGGCTGGTCTCAAACTCATGGCCTCAAGTGATCTGCCCACCTAGGCCTCCCAAAGTTCTGGGATTACAAGTGTGAGCCACTGCTCCTGGCCAGGACCTATTGTTTCTCTCTGGATATTGACAGGATCTTCTCTTTGTCTCCCATGTTCTGAAACTCCCTTTGAAGTGCCTTGAGTACACTTCTATTTTCATTCTTGGTTCTAAGCACTCAGTGGGTCCTTTCAATCCAAAAACTTGAGTTTAATTTCCTTTTTTTTTTTTTGAGACAGAGTGAGACTCTGTCACCCAGGCTGAAGTGCAGTGGCATGATCTCAGCTCACTGCAACCTCCACCTCCCAGGTTCAAGCAATTCTCCCGCCCCAACCTCCCGAGTAGCTGGGATTACAGGCGTGTACCACCATGTCTGGCTAATTTTTATATTTTCAGTAGAGACAAGATTTCACCATATTGGCCAGGCTGGTCTCAAACTCCTGACCTCAGGTGATCTGCCTGCCTCGGCCTCTCAAAGTGCTGGGATTACAGGCATGAGCCACTGCACCCAGCTGAGTTTAATTTCTGTAGTATCATGCCCTGTCTCTTATACACATCTAGATGTGTATAAGGTCTTGGCCTCCCAGAGTGCTAGGATTACAGGCGTGAGCCACCACACCCGGCCACATGCACATAATTTAAACAGCTACATCGTTTTACAAGGCTG
>NW_012098852.1:0-1150 GCF_000951045.1 Mandrillus leucophaeus | reverse complement strand
AATTAAGATTCAGGCCAAGCATGGTGGCTCATGCCTGTAATCCCAGCACTTTGGGAGGCTGAGGCAGGTGGATCACCTGATGTCAGGAGTTCGAGACCAGCCTGGCCAATATGGTGAAACCCTGTCTGTACTAAAAATACAAAAATTAGCTGGGTGTGGTGGCACATGCTTGTAATCCCAGCTATTTGGGAGGCTGAGGTGGGAGAATTGCTTGAACCTGGGAGGCAGGCGGAGGTTGCAGTGAGCCCAGATTGTGCCACTGCACTCCAGCCTGGGCAACAGAGTGAGACTCTGTCTCCAAAAAATAAAATTAAGATTTATATTACTGTTACAATTATTAAGGCAATGCAGCTTTAATAAATAACCATCCAAAGATGTACATAAATAGGGAATTCACGAAATAAAAAATCCACATAGCCTGTAATCATGGAAAAGGAGTCTCACCAGGTTTTAAAGAGACACAAATTAAACCAACAATGAAACATTTTCTCACCTATACCATTGGCAAAGATAAAATGCTAATGCTGCATAAATATAGGAAAACGAGTACTACCTTCAAATTCATACCTGTACAATCTTCTAAAAGGAATGTATTAATGTGGAGGAAAAGCATTAAACATGGCTTCTGTTTGCCCCCGCAATTACACTTCTAGGAAAAACATATGTGCCAAGGTATATGTTCATTGCAGAGTCATATGTCATGATTAAAGTAATTGGAAACAGCACAAAAATCCAGAAATAAGAGATTTATTACCAAAAAAAATAATAATTCTGCATCCTACAGTGGAAATTAAGCAGCCATCAAAAGGAATGTAGTCTTTAAGTTAAAAAAAAAAAAAAAAGAAAAAGAAAAAAGAAAGGGCTGAGCGCGGTGGCTCACACCTGTAATACCAACACTTTGGGAGGTCCAGGCAGGCGGATCACCTGAGGTCAGGAGTTTGAGACCAGACTGACCAGCATGGAGAAACCCAGTCTCTACTAAAAATACAAAAAATTAGCCGGGCATGGTGGCGCATGCCTGTAATCCCAGCTACTCAGAAGGCTGAGGCAGGAGAATCTCTTGAACCTGGGAGGCAGAGGTTATGGTGAGCCGATATCATGCTATTATACTCCAGCCTGGGCAACAAGAGTGAAATTCCATCTCAAAAAA
>NW_012098851.1:0-1110 GCF_000951045.1 Mandrillus leucophaeus | reverse complement strand
ATGTGTGAGGCTGTCTGATTGGGTAGAATGTGTGAGGTTGTCTGATTGGGTAGAATGTGTGAGATTGTCTGATTGGCTAGGATGTGTGAGGCTGTCTGATTGGGTAGAATGTGTGAGGTTGTCTGATTGGGTAGATTGTGTGAGGTTCTCTGATTGGGTAGAATGTGTGAGGCTGTCTGATTGGCCAGGTTGAGCAGGTGCTTCCCCTTTTAATCTGACTCCCAGTGGGAAATAAATCATGGCAAAGTCAAACAACAGGCACTGGACGACCAACCTCCAGTCAGTGCCCGGCAGGCGTGCGACACACAGAGCCCTTCTAGATGGGAGGGGTTCATGAAAGGAGATTTAATGAAGAAACGGCCAAAAATGGTGTTCTAAAACATTAAGGCATACCAGGCTTTCTAAGGCTGTCACTGGCCCATTTTTTGCTTATTTTAAACCAATGAGCAAATTATATCAAGGAAAATTCGGAGCTCAAATGGCAATCTGCCAGGATAGAGTTAACATGTGGACTTGTCCAAGTTCTCTCTCTTTATCCTGAAGTAAAATGACTGGCTATTTTTAAAAGATGTGTAGGACAAAGCAGAAAGTCCAAGCATGTCAGAATGATCTGTAAAAGTCATGATAAGGTTTATGAAAAGATAATTTATGAAAAGAATTATGTGTGTAAGTTGGCTGTGATTAAAAGGGAATTATTTATATGTCTTTCTAAAGATTGAACTTTGGGCCAGGCACGGTGGCTCATGCCTGTAATCCCAGCAGTTTGGGAGGCCGAGGCAGGCAGATCACGAGGTCAGGAGATCAAGACCAGCCTGGCTAACATGGTGAAACTTCGTCTCTACTAAAAACACACACACACACACAAATAAGCCAGACGCGGTGGCAGGCACCTGTAGTCTCAGCTACTCGGGAGGCTGAGGCAGGAGAATGGCATGAACCTGGGAGGCGGAGCTTGCAGTGAGTGGAGATGGCACCACTGCACTCCAGCCTGGGTGACAGAGCGAGACTCTGTCTCAAAAAAAAAAAAAAAAAAAGATTGCTATGATATTAAATATACATTAATACAAAACTAAAGATTGGTCCCCTATGTCACCACAAAGTTTCCTTAAA
>NW_012098850.1:0-1073 GCF_000951045.1 Mandrillus leucophaeus | reverse complement strand
AGATTTATTTTTTCAATGAATGGGGTAAGGACAATATATTATATATATATTGTTTGTTTATTTGTTTGTTTTGAGAGAGAGTCTTGTGATGTCACCCAGGCTGGAGAGCAGTGGCGCAATCTTGGCTCAGTATAACCTTCACCTCCCGGGTTCAAGCGATTCTCCTGCCTCTGCCTCCAGAGTAGCTAGGATTACAGGCATGTGCCACCACATCTGACTAATTTTTGTATTTTTAGTAGAGATAGGTTTCACCATGTTGTCCAGTTGGTCTCAAATTCCCAACCTCTAGTGATCCTCCCGCTTTGACCTCCTAAAGTGCTGGGATTACAGGTGTGAGCCACCACACCCAACCTTATTTTTTATTTCTCTTGAGAACTCTTTTTTTTTTTTTTTCACTCATGGAATATTTAGAAGTGTTTAGTTTCCAACTGCTGAGAGTTTCCTGTTATCTTTCTGTTGTTGATTGCTAAGTTCATTCCATTGTGATTAGATAATATGCTCTGTATGTTTTCAATTATTTTGAATATATTGGGTTTGGTTTATGGCCTGAAATATTGTCCATTGTGGTATACTTCCTTTGGTTACTTGAAGTGAATATGTATTCTACTGTTGAAGGATGTAGTAGTCTATAGCTGTCAATCAGATCCTGTTGGTTGATGGTATTGAATTGATTTATATGTTTTTTGATTTTCTGTCTAGTTGGTCTACTAATTGGTGAAAGGGTCATATTTAACTCTACAAATATAATTGTGAGGTTAACTTCTCCTTTCAGATCATCTATTTTCATTTCACATGTTTTGCATCTGTTTTTTGCACATTTAGAAATGTCATGTCTTCTTGATGAATTGACATTTTTATTATTACAGAATCTCTCCCTCTCTCTTTCTCCCTCTCCCTCTCTGGTAAATTTCTATGCTCTAGAGTCTAATTTATCTAATATTACTATAGATAATACATCTTTCCTTTGATTCACATTGTTTTTTTTTTTTTTTTTACGTCTACCTGCTTATATCATTTTTTGTGAAGCAAGTTTCTTGTGGATCGCATATAGTTAGGTAATATTCTTAAATCCA
>NW_012098849.1:0-1841 GCF_000951045.1 Mandrillus leucophaeus | reverse complement strand
TCCTTTAACAAGCCCAACCTTTACTTTTTAAAAATACTGCTATAATGTTGTTTTTCCTTAAGGTTTATAAACACAGCATTCAAGAAGTTTCTTTTTCTTGTAGGATTTTGCCTACAATAAATAGCATGCTGCTATGGGGTGACCATGTGGTTCAAACTGCCTCGATTCAGCCAACTGTGGGGCAAATTAAAAGAGAGATGATACTTTTTAGAGTAAAAGTTGGCCGGGCGCGGTGGCTCACACCTGTAATCCCAGCACTTTGGGAGGCCAAGGTGAGTGAATCACAAGGTCAGGAGTTTGAGACCAGCCTGGCCAATACGGTGAAACCCCGTTTTTACTAAAAATACAAAAATTAGCTGGGCACGGTGGCGTGCATTTGTAGTCCCAGCTACTCGGGAGGCTGAGGCAGAAGAATTGCTTGAACCTGGGAGGCAGAGGTTGCAGTGAGCCAAGATCACGCCACTGCACTCCAGCCTGGGCGATAGAGCAAGAGTCCATCTCAAAAAGAAAAGCATGAAAGTCTTGGCCAGGTGCGGGTGGCTCACACCTGTAATCCTAGCACTTTGGAAGGCCGAGGCGGGTGGATCACCTGAGGTTAGGAGCTCGAGAACAGCCTGGCCAACATGGTGAAACCCCATCTCTACTAATAATACAAAAATTAGCCAGATGTGGTGGCACATGCCTGTAATCCCAGCACTTTGGGAGGCCGAGGCGGGCGGATCATGAGGTTAGGGGGTCGAGGCCATCCTGGCTAACACAGTGAAACCCCGAGCCGGGCGTGGTGGCACGTGCCTATAGTCCCAGCTACTCAGGAGGCTGGGGCGGGAGGATCACTTGAGCCCAGGAGATTGAGGCTGCAGTGAGCCGGGATCATGTTATTGCATGCTAGCCTCGGCAACAGAGCAAGACCCTGTCTTAACAACAACAACAAAAAAAAGGAAAAGAAAAGCTGGCCGAGCGCAGTGGCTCACACCTGTAATCCCAGCAGTTTGGGAGCCCAAGGCACACAGATCATGAGGTTAGGGGGTCGAGGCCATCCTGGCTAACACAGTGAAACCCCGAGCCGGGCGTGGTGGCACGTGCCTATAGTCCCAGCTACTCAAGAGGCTGAGACAAGAGAATTGCTTGAACCCGGGAGGCTGAGGTTGCAGTGAGCACCAAGATCACGCCACTGCACTCCAACCTGGGAGATAGAGTGAGACTCTGTCTCAAAAATAAAATAAAATTTAAATTTAAAAAGCACTGCTCTGCTCTGCTGCTGTTATTGATAATAGAGTGGGCTTGAGAGTATAGAATCCAAAGCTGGGAGTTGTGCTAGGAGGTATTTGCTGTAATCCAAGAAGGACCACAGCAGCCTGAATCATGTTGGTGATAAGTAGTAGAAAAAATCCGAATGAACATAGACTTCACAGGATTGGAACGTAAGATGTGAAAGAAAAAGAAGATTCAAGGATGATCGTACATTTTGGGCCCTGGCAATGTGGGAAAAAAAAAAACAAACAAACAAACCAGGATCTCGGGACCCTGAACTGGCTATGCCGAAGGCAAAGTTAAGCTTGGGAAGTGAGTCATGCAAAAACTGCCTTCCTTTTGTCCCTAAACAGATAGCAATAGTAAGCTGTAATTTTACATGCTTACTTTATCTTATGCAAAATGTAGAATTACTGAGCAAGAGATGAATGCATAATTGCCATTTCCTCTGCTCCCTCTTTTCACGTGTAAAATGTGAATTCACTGAGCGCTAATCAAAGTTTCACAAGAATGTAACTGACTACTTGCCTCGTTGCCTATCCTCCGTCCACGTTTTTCCTTCTTCTTTTTTTTTTTTTTTTTTTTTTTTT
>NW_012098848.1:0-1812 GCF_000951045.1 Mandrillus leucophaeus | reverse complement strand
CTCTCAATTGCTATCTCCCAATGCCTTTCAAAAACACTGCTGAGAGAACTAGCATTTGTAGAGGATTATCTGAAACATTGTATTCAAACATTTCCCCTGATCCTCTAAAATCTATTGTTAGATTAATCTAAGTCATGCAAAGCAAATAATTGGTCTGATTCCTATTGACTTCTCATTTAATTACTTTGGCTGAACAGTACTTCAAAGCAATGTCTTATGCTTACATATGCCTATTAAAACATTACAAAAATTTGTTATAAAAGTTGCCATTGTGTTATTTACAATGATGCAAATAAAGATATATTTAATACATAACACATATCTTGCTCTGTCATAAAAACACTTTTCACTTGTTTTTGCATTATAAATAATGTATTCTTTACCAATTCCTATGTTTTTATATAATTAACTTTCTAAAATTTGAAAACGTTATGTTTATGAATGGAATCACATGCTTAAAATCTTTATATTTGCTTAACTTCTGTTTCATTAATTGGGTTGTAATTAATATATCATTATTTTCGCCATTTAAAAATGTACAGTTCTGTGGTTTTTAACCTAGTGAAAATCATGAATATATATTTGCAGGAAACTTTTGGAGGGTTAAAGACATTTAAGTGTCCCATTTTGCATAATAATTTGATGTATGCACCTATCTCATTTTTGAAGACATATTTTTCCAAGATCTGTTTCTTAATTATTTTTAAATGATATTGGTTTGATTCAGACTATTAATTTTAAAATCATCTTATATGATATTACATGACAGCAAACTTAAGAAAATATTTTCATATTTACAGTGAAAAAAGTTTGTTTTTTAACAATTTAAACTATTCTACAGTGATATGATTGTGTTTTGATATTACATTCATCTTTATATGCCTAAGCAATATGTCCTTATTCATTTATTTGGTCAGTATTTCAATAAATATTGCTTGTGTAACAAACTACGAATTATGTTATATGATGGAATGCAAAGTTTGGAAGTACACAATTCTCAGATCTTGACACTTTTATATTAGTTAAAACAACACACATGCATGTAACACTTGAAGTAAATTTGAATGATACAGTGATAGAAACCTGGAAAAGATTACTACTAGAATAGAGCAACAAAATATTTAGTTATATTCTATATATTTCAGAGGTTAGATACATATCACTTTTTGTTCACTATTTTATCTAAAATGAATGTGTACATAAGCCACATTAACCCGCTAGAAATTTATTTTATCTCGTTAGATACATTTTATATATTTTAATGATTTACTAAAATATTCTATACTTTTGTATAATGGTAATCTTAATAGAAAAAATACACATTTTGGCATTTGTTTTTAATATTTTTACTTTAGATTTACAATATTATAGCAAACATAATACAGAGAGTTACTGTGTACCCCATATCCGGTTGCACTTATTTTTAACATCTTACATTGTTA
Source organism: Mandrillus leucophaeus (assembly GCF_000951045.1). Lineage (NCBI taxonomy): Eukaryota > Metazoa > Chordata > Mammalia > Primates > Cercopithecidae > Mandrillus > Mandrillus leucophaeus. Next base: position 370 of record NW_012098848.1, on the reverse strand, counting down.
TGTTACACTCGTCACAATTAATTTAAATATTGATAAACTCTTATTAACAAAAGAACATGCATTATTTAGACTCTTTATTTTTCCCTAATGTCTTTTTCTGTTCCAACATTCACTGAGGATTCCACATTACATGTATTATTGATGTTCTCATAGAGTCCTTTTGACTGTGACAGTTTCTCTGACATTCCTTGTTTTTGAAGACTTTGACAGTTTTGAGAAGTATTCTTTTAGGTATTTTGTCTAATGATTCCAAAATGGGATTTATCTATTTTTTTTTTTTATTTGTTCAGACTAGGGTAAGATATTTTGGGGAGATTTTTGGAATCACAGAAGTAAATTGCAATACTTATTAAACCACAACCAGGGCATT
>NW_012098847.1:0-1853 GCF_000951045.1 Mandrillus leucophaeus | reverse complement strand
TATTTTAGAATTCTATTTTATTATTTTTATTTTTCTGGTCTTGTGATAAAGTTGTGAGTATGGTCATATGTCAGGAAAAGATTCAAATCTGTCTTTTGGGAAAGAGTTTCTTATTAACATTATCTATGCCACAGGTTATTATTAAGGTAAATGCAAATCAATAATTACAAAACAATTAAAATTATCCCATAAGCCAGTGTGGTGACACGTGTCAGTAGTCCCACCTACTCAGGAGACTGAAGCAGGAGTACTGCTTGAGCCCAGGAGTTCAAGACCAGCTGGAGCAACATAGGTGACACCTTGACTGTTAAAAAAAAAAAAAGAAAGAAAGAAAAGAAAAACCCATAATGAAGATTTATCTAGGATCTCCCTCTGTAAAAAAAAAAAAAAAGAAAAGAAAAGAAAAACCCATAATGAAGATTTATCTAGGATCTCCCTCTGTACTGTTTCCAAACTATATTCATGTATAATCAAAAGCTAGATACTATTTTATGGACTCTCCCAAAATTGCCCCAAAACTTACCATTTTCTATAGACTCCTACAAGAGTCATGGACAAGTATTTCCTCAAGTGAAGTAAACAAGTGAGTTCACAGAATACAGATATTTTAAGACATTGAGGTAGAACCAAAGAACAAAAGAGAGTATACATACTCTTTAAGAGAGGGATATATACAGAAAGATCTCCATAAATAAGAACTCTGTGGGAGACGCTCCATTCAGGAGGGGGATGCTTGAAGGGAACTTCACCAGCAGGGACTAGCCTCTTACGGTGGCAGGACAAGAAGACTGCCAAGGGTGCACGGTGAAAGGCAGGCCTTTTGTTAGAACTATTATATGGGAAGGAGAGGCTTTGGGTCCCATACCTATTAATAATAGCTGACACTTCATTATGTAAACAATTAAAAGAAGTAAATTTAAAATAACCTGTTGGTGAGACAACAGATTGGCAAAATGATTGAGGAAACCAAGACAAGAGCAAAAAGAAAAAATTACTTAGGAGAATTTGTAGAAAGATGCACAGACAAATCGGGAAGATTTGGGGGTAAACATATAATCAGATTAGGTGAGAGAGAGTGACATTTGGCATGGAATTTGAAATTGGTCAATTTTATTTAGAGAAGGAGAAAGCCCAGAGTCCTCTGGCAGAGTCTTGTTCCTCTAGGCCAAAGGCCAAGGCCTCAAGCAGCGGCAAGTCCCAACTCCACTACCTGGGGCTGACCCTGTCCAGGCTCCTCATCAGAACCTATGCAGCACACTGATTCCCCTTGGCCAACCTTTCCAGGCACAGGCAGTGCTGGTGCTTCATTTTCATGTAGCTCAGAATACTGCAAGACAGTATCCTCACCATGAAGGTAGACAATGCTGTCCTCTGTCCTCTGAGAGCTTTCTCTCTCTCTCTCTCTCTCTCTCTGTCTCTCTCTCCCCCACTCCCTTCCTCCCTCTTTCTCTCTGCCTCTCTGTCTCTCCCTCCACCCTCTCTCTTTCTGTTTTTACTTTTCAGATAAAGTGACAAACCAAGGTTAATTCAAATCCCTCATTATGCAAATGTGTTAAGAACAACACCTTGCTTGTTTGTTGTTTAGCTCACCTTTTGTTTTGATAGGACTTCCAGGACATTTTCATTTGATCTTTCAGTAACACTAACTTATGAGGCAACATTGAGATGCATTCAGGTCTTGAACAAGATTACCATTTTCTGCCGGGTGCGGTGACTCAAGCCTGTAATCCCAGCACTTTGGGAGGCTGAGGCGGGCGAGTCATGAGGTCAGGAGATGGAGACCATTCTGGCTAACACGGTGAAACCTTGTCTCATACAAAAAATTAGCCAGGCATGATGGCAGGCACCTGTAG
>NW_012098846.1:0-1369 GCF_000951045.1 Mandrillus leucophaeus | reverse complement strand
AACTGAATCTGCCTTATCTCTCACTTGTCCTTAACATTATTTGTCAGTGTGGTTAAAGGTAAGGAATGAGAACAAGAATCAGATAAACCCTTCAGCATTTCTTAGAATAAAGATAAAGTCAGCCGGGCGCAGTGGCTCACGCCTGTAATCCCAGTATTTTGGGAAGCCAAGGCAGGAAGATCACGAGGTCAGGAGTTCAAGACCGTCCTGGCCAACATGGTGAAACCTCGTCTCTACTAAAAATACAAAAATATTAGCTAGGTATGGTGGTGGGCGCCTGCAATCCCAGCTACTCAGGAGGCTGAGGCGGGAGAATTGCTTGAACCAGGGAGGCGGAGGTTGCAGTGAGCCAAGATTGTGCCACTGCACTCCAGCCTGGGTGACAGATCAAGACTACGTCTTGGGGAAAAAAAAAGAATAAAGATAAAGTTTATATCAAGGCCTACATGGTGCTGCAGGTTCTGTTCTCTCCTGCTGTTATAGGAAAGTGGTCCCAATCCAGACCTTGAGAGAGGTAAAGGAAACAGGGCGAGTCCACGGAACAAAGCTAAAGCTAGTTTATGAAGAAAGTTAACTGGTAAAAGTAAAGCTACTCTGTAAGCAGAGTAAACTGTTCCCAAAGTAAGAGGAGGAACGCGTCCACCCTAGGTACAATACTTGTTTATATATAGGATAAAAAAAGATCATGGGGAGATGTACCCTGCTACAAGGGTTTGTAATAAAGAATTAGTTTTCTTAATTACTACATTAATTACTATATTTTGCAAGAATTGATATTATTATCTTTAAAACAAAATTAGGGATGCTTCTGTTCTCAAAATATCAGGATATCAGGACACTCCCAATCTGGGTTTGTTTAGCAAATGTATTAATTTGTTCCTTTAACTGTAAACATCTACAGGCTAGAAATACCGAACTTTCTGGAAATGCAGCCCAGAAAGTCCCAGCCTCATGTTCCTAGTCCTCACTCAAGATGGAGTTGCTCTGATCCAAACACCTCTGACACTTCCATTTCTCCACATCTAACGCCACACTCTATCCAGTTGCCTAAAATGGCCTTTGCTCCTTTACCCAGCAACCTCTCAGGCATTCTTCAGCACTCAGTTCTAGCATCTTTCCCTCAAGAATGCATTGCTTGTCTGGGCATGGTGGCTAACACCTGTAATCCCAGCACTTTGGGAGGCCAAGGCAGGTGGATCACCTGAGGTTAGGAGTTCAAGACTAGACTGGCCAACATGGTAAAACCCCATCTCTACTAAAAAATACAAAAATTAGCTGGGCATGGTGGCAGGGGCCTGTAATCCCAGCTACTTGGGAGGCTGAGGCAGGGAGAATCACTTGAACCCGGGAGGCAGAGGTTGCAGTGAGC
>NW_012098845.1:0-2342 GCF_000951045.1 Mandrillus leucophaeus | reverse complement strand
TTCTCCAAGGAGGTGGTATTTGAGCTGAGACCTAAATAAGGAGTAGGGGCAGGCTTGTAGAGATCTGAGAAAGTGGGAATGGCAAGAATAACACTGTGAGTGGCAACAGGGACCTGTGCCAGCATAGACACCCATGGGGCACCTCCTCAGAATCCCCTCCCTGCCATCCTCATAAAGTGGCCCAGCAGCCAAGTTAGTACTTCATGACCTCTCACCTTAAATGGAGTTGGGAGAATTGTGGAGTCCTAACTGGGGGCTGAGGGAAGTGGAGAATTGGGTTGGTGGGATCAAGGGAAAGCAAAAAGAGAAAGCAGACAAGGCGCGGTGGCTCACACCTGTAATCCCGGCACTTTGGGAGGTGGAGATGGGTGGATCACTTGAGGTCAGGAGTTCAAGAACAGCCTGGATGACAAGGTGAAACCTCATCTCTACTAAAAATACAAAAATTAACCAGGCATGGTGGCAGGTGCCTGTAGTCCCAGCTACTCGGGAGGCTGAGGCAGGAGAATCGTTTGTGCCAGGGACGCAGAGGCTTCAGTGAGCCAAGATCGTGCTACTGCACTGCAGCCTGGGCAACAGAGTGAGACTCTGTCTAAAAGAAAAAAAAAAAAAAGCAGATAAGCTATAAGTCTGCCTTTCTTCATGGTCCAGGACACATAGCCCTCTTGCGTAAATAACACACAATCTTCCTGCTCCCAGCTATCTCCAGATCCTCAGCTGATAGAAAGAATGCAAGTTAGCTCACTGCAACCTTGACATCATCAGTACTGCACAAAACCCTCTTCAGCACACAGCACGAGCTCTATCCTATAAAATCCCCACCAAGCCTTTGTCTCCTTTCATTCAGCTTCTCTTTTGCCAGCCTGCCCATTGCTTCCTTGCAACATATTTTTATACTTTCTCTAATAAATCTGCCTTTCTTTACCTACAACTGTCTTGATAAATTCCTTTTACCCTCACGCCACTGGCCCCTGATAGTCACGGCTCACCTGCAACAAGAATAAAAAGGAACTCCGAACGCAGCTGAGTATTTGGTTTCTCTCGCCTGAAAGCTTGAGTCTGGGCCCCTGATGGATTGTGAGTCAGTTGGTATATGTGGCTGCATCTGCAGCGTGTCGGCCTGGGAGCCATGCACATTCTGCCATGAGAAAGGAAGAGTAGAGAAAGCCGGTCTGCAGAGGTAAGTTGAGAAGCTGTACAGACGGAAGGGACAAGACAAAGAGAGTCCTGTAGTATTTAAATTCCTGAGGCCTGGTCTCATGTCTGCATTTGGATTTTGTGTATTGCTCTTGCCCCCACACCCTTCCTCTTTTTTCCTCAGATTCTAAATCCAAGGAATCCAACCCCAACTTCCCCCAACACTTTTTTTTTTTTTTTTTGAGACAGGGTCTCACTCTGCTGCCCAGGCTGGAGTGCAGGGGCAGGATCATGGCTCACTGCAGCCTTGACCTCCTGGGCTCAAGTGAATCTCCCATCTCTGCCTCCCAAGTAGCTGGAACTACAGGCGTGTACCACCCTGCCGGGTTAATTTTTGTATTTTTTGTAGAGATGAGGTTTCACCATGTTGTCCAGGCTGGTCTTGAACTCCTGGGCTCAAGCAATCCATCCACCTCAGCTCCCAAAGTGCTGGGACTACAGGTGTGAGCCACCGCGCCCGGCCCACCTCCCTTTTTCGCGTCCTTTTTCTGCTCAGGCTTGCTGATGCTGACCTCTGTCACTTGCCACCAAGGAGCCCTCATACAGAATATAGACCCGAATGGGGCCTCACTGCAGGCCACCTAAATGTGGAGGGCTGGGTCCTGTGTGTGTGCTGGTGGAGACATGAGCCAGAGAGAGCTGGCTTTCAGTGTTGTCACCATGGTTACTGCTGTTTGACTCATGTTGTAGTATTTCCCCACTGAATCCCACACTGTCCACCCACTGAATCCCACACTGCCGGCTTACAACTCAGGGGGAAGTCTTTCCTGGGAAGCTGGGGTTGGGCTGCACCTTCCCTGCGAGGCAGCGCATCCTGGCCCACTGTCAGTTCAGATTTGCCTGGATCCACCATATTCTGGCCTCTACCTGTGCCATTCTCCAAGACTGTCATCCTGCCTCCTACCCCTCTGCAGATTCTGTCCTCCTGTTTTCTCTACACCAAAGTCATACTCTTTTTCTCCTCAAGAACAATAGACTTGCTTATGTGGGTTTCCCCCAGACTTTTACTAAAACTGGAATAGTCAAAATCCTCTGGGCACTGCCGGCCTGTTATGTTACAGAGAGCAGAGGGAGGAGGCCACGGTCGCTATTGATAAGCATCGCCTGCAATGGAGTGGGAGGGTTCACAGCGCAAACTGACCCAT
>NW_012098844.1:0-1168 GCF_000951045.1 Mandrillus leucophaeus | reverse complement strand
ATCTCAGCTCACTGCAAGCTCCGCCTCCCAGGTTTACGCCATTCTCCTGCCTCAGCCTCCCGAGTAGCTGGGACTACAGGCGCCCGCCACCTCGTCTGGCTATTTTTTTTTTTTTTTTGTATTTTTAGTAGAGATGGGGTTTCACCGTGTTAGTCAGGATGGTCTCGATCTCCTGACCTCGTGATCCACCCGTCTCGGCCTCCCAAAGTGCTGGGATTACAGGCTTGAGCCACCGCGCCCAGCCTAACTTTGTATTTTTAGTAGAGACGGGGTTTCTCCATGTTGGTCAGGTTGGTCTCGAACTCCCGACCTCAGGTGATCCACCCCACCCCGCACCCCCACCCCCCGGCCTCGCAAAGTGCTGGGATTACAGGTGTGAGCCATCATGCCTGCCTGGAAGTTCTTCCTTAAAAGGGGTTGTTTTTTTAAAAAGCTGACATGCTCTGACTTACAGAGAAGAGCTTCCTAAGATGCAGTCAGCAGGGAATGCAATGTAAAGGGATAGCAGAGGTGAAGCCTCAGAGCTGAGGAAGAACAGGCAACAAACCCCAAAGATTTGGAAAGTTTAAGGCTAAAGAGGGGAGAAATTTGGGACAAATTAACTGAGAGAACTCAAAATGCCTTAGGGCAACTCTTCAAATAAGATAATGATGTGGAGGGCAAAGCAATGACCTTAAGATAAGCAGCTACTTAATTTCCACTGCTGATAGTTTAAGAAGATAAACATTCATTAAGCAACCCTACTGTATAGCCCAGTTGGGCAACCTTGCATTCCACGTCCATGTAACATTCCAGAGGACCAAGGAGCAAATATACCTAAGAATGTAATCTTGTTATAGGATTCCACTTTAAAAAATGGCTCAAAAGTGTAGCTTGTCCAAGAATTGTTTTTTGTTTGGTAGATTTCTGCAAAGTTGATAAATGAAACAAAACTTGAAAGGTAGTCTTGGCTTCTTATTCCTTTTGAATTAGGTGCAAAAAATTACCTTTCACTAGTTTCCCTGCGTGCCTCTCCTCCTACCTTCTGTGGGGGAAACATTAAGTTTCTGAAATTTTTTTTTTTTTTTTTGAGGCGGAGTCTTGCTCTGTGCCCCAGGCTGGAGTGCAGTGGCGCGATCTCGGCTCACTGCAAGCTCCGCCCCCCCGGGTTCACGCCATTCTCCTGCCT
>NW_012098843.1:751162-850136 GCF_000951045.1 Mandrillus leucophaeus | reverse complement strand
TGAAAGCCAGAACTGACAGTCTTATCAAAACTTGATGGAGAGATTTGTAGAAAAACAAACGGGCAAGACCATTGAAACAGCTCACACTATTGTGCCTCAGATTCTGACACCAGGAAATCCAATGCTGGGGAAGAAAATGTAGGTTTTTCTCATTGGTGACCCTGCTGAAACCCTATACTTCCTCTTTCTCAGGCCACACTGCCTTGAAGAATTACGCATCTGGGCCGCTCACAGCATCCAATCTAAATTTTTTCCTACTCATAAATGGATTCCCGTAAGATTGGTGTTTTTTCCAACTGAGGATCATGACCCATTAGTGTACCGAGAAATCAATTCAGTGGGTCATGACTAACAAATTTTTAATTAAATAAAATACACTACATTCTTTCCTTTATCATGGACCCCCAGTAGTAATATTTTAGGCTTGAAAGGGATTTTTCTTTATCGTATTGGGTGGCCTTGGGTAGAGGTGGTTTCTTTTAATTTTGATTTCTCTTGAATTAACATTCATTCCATATTTAGTTTACTGGAATCAGCCTAAATCCTGACCAAAAAAACTCCCTTGCAGAGGCTCTTTAAAAGAAGAGACACTGCTTCCTTATGATCTGTTTATATAATAATTAAACCAGGGTGCTGCTGTAGTCTTTCCATTTTTCTCCTTGCCTAGGGCCTAGAATCTATAGACTTCTCAGGTTAATTGCACCCAATCTAATTCCTGCCTCCTCTGTGAAACTTAGAGCCTAAGTGTCTCCTCAGAGTCTGGAGGACTCTTTGAAGCTTCAGCTGCCTCCAGAGCACGGGGCAGAGAGGCTGAGAATCAACTGGAATGCAAGTGTTAGTCCCACTCCCTCCCCAAATGAAAAACCACATTGAAATATTTGTCCTCTGTGCTTTGTTCCTAAAACAAACAATATTTAGCTAAGTATGGTATAAAGGGTGACCATTTGCCACAACTGATAAATAAACTGGTAACCACAATGATGAGGGAGAAGTGGGGGTATTTTGTGGTTTTAGGGGGAATTGAAAGCTCTCTTTCAGTGGTGACAGGCCACAAAATATGAACATCATCAAAACAAGGAAATATATCTTTTTCTTAGAACAGAAGCTTTCTTGGCTGCAGTGGGGAGGCAGGTTTTACATTTTTAGGCGATTGTTCTTTAACAGGTAAAAGACATTGTGGAATCATTTTTCTGACATGGAGATTAAGGGTAGTGGTACAGCTCAAATTTCATTTTTCCTTTTTTTTTTTAAATTAAAACCATTTTATTTTAAAAAATCACACTTGGGGTCCTAATAAAAATTTAAAAATTAGTAAGATGGCTGGATTTTGCCTGTCAAAACAAATTTAATGGGACAAAATTTAAAAACAGGGTATTCAGTGATGCCATGTGTTCAGGTAAATTTAAAATTTCAGCTGTGTATAATAGTTCAAGATAATTTTTTAAACCTTTGTTTTTTTCTATAATTATAATGCAAATCTTTTCTATTTACGTAATCTTTTGGTTTGAAGAAGATTTGATGAAATGTGCCCTATTTAGATTAGGGGCATACAAACTAATGCTAAAAAATTATATCAAATAATTTTTTACAGCATCTATTAATCAGGGGCATATCTAAATTTACATTTATTTTTCTAAAAGATAAAAATAAAATTTTGGCAATAGAATTGTATTGGGCCATTTTCATGTTGCTGATAAAGATATACCCAAGACTGGGAAATTTTCAAAAGGAAGAGGTTTCATTGAACTCGCAGTTTCACCTGGCTGGGGAGGCCTCAGAATCATGGCAGAAGGCAAGGAGGAGCAAGTCACATCTTGGATGGTGGCAGACAAAGAGAGAACTTGTGCAGTCAAACTCCCGTTGTTGTTGCTGTTGTTGTTTTTTAAGCCATCAGATCTCGAGAGACTTACTATCACGAGAACAGCACGGGAAAGACCCACTCCCATAATTCAATCACTTCCCACCAGGTTCCTCCCAAGACATGTGAGAATTGTGGGAGTTACAATTCAAGATGAAATTTGGGTGAGGACACAGTCAAACCATATTAAGAATCTATTTTTGTCTCTTATTTGTAGATACCAGATGTGTTTAAAGAGATAAAGGTAGTAGGGAGAAAATAACTTTTAAAATTCCATTTACATTAAAAACTTTGTGAATCATCTGTACTTGAAATGTGGCTATGAACTATTTGTGACTGTGGTAATATATAGCAGCATAATTATCCAAAATGAACTTTCTCAAGGCTAGAATCCACCTCCAGTGGCATCTACAATACCCATAACTTAAAGCAGCTCTGAATTTTTTTCTAGACGTACAATGTTCAAGATTCGAGGAGGACCTTCCTAATTCTAGGACTTAGTAGAAAAGTCAGTGTTCACTTTTCCATATATTCCCTGAACAATTTTATAAACTTATGTAATTCCTCCTTTTAGTTATTTTTATTTAATAGATTTAAACATGTCATACTTTTTCCATTTATACAAATGTATTTATAAGATTTTTGTTTATATCTTTGAGTCATTTTATACATATAATGTAGCTGAGGTACATTTATGATCATTTGGATATAATGTATCTTGAAACTTTATAATAAGTATTTACTCATATCAATAAAATTGATAAAGATGTAATTTTAACTGCTGCATATTTCATCATATGGATCTGCTATAGTTTATTTAACCACTCTGCTTTGTTATAAAAGGGTTAATTGTTTCTAGCCATTTATTATTTTAAATAGTGCTGTGATTAATTTATTTGTTCAGGAATTTTTTACCTTCTCTTTTACTAATTTCTTAGAATGAATTTCAGACAGTGAAAATACTGTTCAAAGATATTTTCCCCATTGGTTTAGGTTGTCTCTTTCAGTGTATGTTAGGTTCTTATATATTACAGTCAACACCAGGCCTATGTATTTTATTACATCAATCTATCTATTGATTTTAGCACCATACTAAATTTTTATATAAAGTTTTAATACCTTGTAAAGTAAGTTCTTCCCTAGCTACTCTTTTTCAGACTTTTTAAAACTTTTTGTCCCCAAATATTCTTGACTAAGTTGGTCTCTTTATTCTTCGAAATGAAGTTTAGAAAAATTTTAGTGTTATAAATTTATACCTTGTGAATTTTTATTGGACTTGGACAAATGTACAAATAACTTTGGGAAGAATTAACATATTTCATGTTTCATTTTCCATGACATATGGTATATTTCTCCATATAGTAAAACCTTCTTTTATATCTCAGTAAATATTTGTTTTCTTAGCATAGAACTCAGACATTTCTTGACAAAGTATTACTAGATCTTTTTACAGTTAGATTATTAGATTTTTATTAGACCTAATATTTTTATTATGCCTTATAACTGCTTCTTACAAGCACATTTTATTAATTATTAGCTTATCTTGGATTTTGTCAAAAGAAAATCATATTATATACAAATTACATTATTCATTCAATGACAAGTAAGTATCTACTATGTGTCAGCCAAACTTAATAAGCACTGAGAATACAGTACTGAAGAAATCAAAAAATGAAAAACAACAAAAAGACCCAAAACAGATTATAGAGGTTATAGTTCCAGCAGGAAAGAAGAACAATAAACCAAATTTTACAAAAATAATGTATAAACTAGGATAAACGGTACTTAAAGCAAAGCAAGAACAATTGAGCAGAGAAGAGGCATATAAAATAACAAGAGTGGGTGCTGAAATTTTTGGAGTAGAGAGACTCACTAAAAAAACTTCTGAGTAAAGAAGTCAGAGCAAATCTGAAACAGAACAGTCATAAATAAAATATTTTTAATGTAATGAAAGATCAGATTTTGGAGGTTCTTAAGGATCGTATTTGGAGTTTTTACTTGGAGTGATTTGGGGAGATGTTGGATAATTTTCAGCATAAAAGAGGCATGAGATGCCTTAGATTCTGTGATTCTGACTGTGTTAAGACCAGATTTAAAAGGACAGAAGCAAGACTAGTTGGGAAGTGGAGTAGAAGTTGTAGTCACCCCATCCCTATAGCCTTGGTTCACCTTGAGACACCTGTAGACAATCCCCACATATATTAACTGCTTCCTTTTTGTCTGCCTGAAAAGCAGTGAGCACGAAAGTGCCAGGGATGTATGCCTAGAATTGACCCTTACCAAATTGGGAAGAGAGTTGGTGCCAAAGACTCCAGTTTTCCTCAGTGAGACAATTCTGAGGTGTGTTCTATATAGTCTATTAGAGGATACCCTATAGAACTAGCCTTCAGTGTCAAACAGCATAACTCACTCATCCATGCAGGCTTCATTGGCTTTTCCTATTACACTCTCCCACTACCCTACCATGCTTCCTGGGATTACTCTCTTAGAGTCAGGTGTTGGAGCAACCCAACTACCACAGAGACTGTTGTAATAATCTAGGCAAGGCAGAATAAATAATACCTAGGACCAACGCATACTCTTAAAATGGTGATAATTGATTTAATGCTAGATACACTATAAGGAAGACCTGAAAGAATTTGCCAACGTATTCAGTGTTAAATGAGAGAGAAAAACGGGAACTGGGATGACTCCAAGATTTTTGGTCTGAGCAATTGGAAGGACATAGTGTTAACTTAAATGGGAAAGAGTACAGTTCATCTGGAAGAGATTTAGTATATGGTGAGAGCTAGGAGTCATTTTTACAATATGAGCATATAGTTGATTCAATGTCATTTATGAAAAAGAACCTCCTTTATACAATACAGTGATACTTTTGTCAAAAATCAAGTGACCATATATATATGTGAATATTTGTATTTCATGTTCTATTTCATTAACCTGTCTATTCTTACACAAATATCTGACCATCTCAATTTCTGTAAATTATGTCATAATATTTGGCAATGCAATTCTTGCAACTCTGTTAATCTGGAAGATTACTTTTTGTTTCCTTTTTTTTTTTTTTTTTTTTTTGAGACGGAGTCTTGGCCTGCGGTCCAAGCTGGAGCACAGTGGTGCAATCTCGGTTCACAACAACCTCTGGTTCCCAGGTTCAAGCAATTATTATGCCTCAGCCTCCCAAGTAGCTGAGATTACAGGCATGTGCAACCACACCCGGCTAATTTTTGTATGTTTATGGAGAGGAGTTTTGCCATGTTGACCAGGCTGGTCTCGAACTCCTGACCTCAAGTGATCCGCCTGCCTTGGCCTCCCAGAGTGCTGGAATTACAGATGTGATCCACCGCACCTAGCTGAAGACTACTTTTTATAGCATTATAAGTCTTGCAACTTTATAATAAATCTTAACATTCATCATACAATTCCTCCAACACTCTTCATCTTGAATGGATTTTCGTATTCAATAGTGCAATTCCTTGAACTCTGTTCTTCAAGTCCTATTCAATTTCGTTAAACGTTAGAAACATCTTATCTCTTTATATACACATATAATGTTGATATTTTTAGAATGCTGATCAATTTGGGAGGAATGTAGATCGATTTAAATTAATAAATTGATAATTGATTTAAGTTGATAAATGTATATCAACTTGAGAAAGAACTAACATCTTTACAATATTGAGCTTCCTACTCAAGAGAATTTTTTAATATGGGAAAATAACGGCATATTTCTATACTTATTACACTAGTAAACAGGAAAAAGTAATGATACAAGGAAAGAATTATTGGAGCAATATTTCAGAGTGAGAAAGGGCAGATGAGATCTAATACCTAAGTGGCAGGATCCACCTTAGCTAGGAACATGGCCAGTTCATCAACAATAATAGAAAAGAAGAAAGAGTAAATAGTCACATATGGAAGTAGTTTGGTAAAGTGGTGGTGATGGGATCTCATGAGCATTCTCTTTTGACTTCTTCAGTTCAGCGAAATAGCCTGAAAATGACATGGAAAGGAGGTATTAAAGATTTAAGCAAGAGCAGAACATATAAATAATCATCTAGAAAAGTGGGAAAGTGAATGAAATTGGTAAATATATAAAAATTTGGGGGCAGCATTAAACTACCACTGGAGATTAGTGAGCAAAAATTTTAATTAAGAACAGTCATCACAGCTGTATGCTTTTCTCCCACAGTTTTTAACTTCAGGACAGGAGATGGCAGAGAGTAAACCAACAAAGTTGCCTTCATTCCAAAATTATTACTTTCGTGATTATTTCCTCTCTTATTGCATAGGCTGCAAATCCAAGAACACACACAAAAAAAATGACAATGGTTAGGGTAACTATCCTTAAGTTGTTCTGGTTTTTAATGAGAATGCCCATAACAGTGCATCATTAAGTACAAAGATGGCTGCTGGTTTAAGGTAGCTAGTTTGTTACCTCTTAAAAGTTTTTTTTTTCTAAAAGTTGCCAGTGAAATGTGTCCTCTTTCCCTATGTCTTTTGGATGAATTGCCATTAATTTTAGTTATTTTTTCTTTCTCTTGGTATTAAAATCTTCCATAGATTGAATATTTTTTACTTTCCTTTGGTTCTTCTCTAGCTCTATCATGTCTTTTGTCAGGTGTATCAGTAAGACATCATAATCTAGTATGAATTCACCTAGGTTTTGTGCAAGGAAAGGGATCACATATATGTGGGTGGTGGCAGTGTGTTTCTGTATCTCATTCACACCAGACAATGTTGCTCAGTCTTTTGTGGTCATGGAAGGTTGTTGAGAACAGTCTGCAATAATCATGCCAGTTGTTAGCATACAGTTTCTTTGGTAGCTCAGAGACAATAATCATAATTAAATTAAAAATGTTTTTTCTCTAAAATATATTATCTTACAATGGCTCACACTGATTATTTTTTGCTGTATTTCTATAAATTACATACTTTTATTAAATATTTCTCATGATTTTTCTCCTCCAATGTGGACTTTTATTTCCAAGAAGAGCCTAATTTACCAACTTGGTGCACTAGATTCCTCATTCTATAACCATTAATAAAGATCAGAGAAGGTCTGAACACTGATTCCTAATGAATACACATTTTGCACATTTTGTCCAGAAATGAAACTGTTTATACCTATACCTTTCTTCTGCTTATAATCTAATTCCTAGTTCAAAACAAATAGTTTACCCAATTCCAGTACAAGACATAAATAAATGTCAAAATTTGAACGATTACATCCAGGCTGTGACAGTTTCTATCAGTGACCATAGTGAATGATATTAAAGGGTGGTCAAAGCAAAGCACTGCTGGAGTGGGAGGCTCACCTGCACTCAGGAGACAGATGAACTATTGTGTCAGTCTTTAGAGGAAGATGCTATGACTGAGGAGGGAACCACAGATGTGAATGGGGATGGAGAGAGTAGGGGTGAAAGTTAATGCCATTAAAAACTGAGATTGGGAACAGGTAATCAATTTGAACTGAGAAACTAATGGGAAAAGAATGAGAAGATAAGATGGATCCAGGAATCAAAGAACAGATAAGGGAACACTGATAATTAAATTTATTTGTCAAATGAGAATCACAGCCAGTTGATACAGGGTCCATGAAAAATACAGAAGTCAAATTTGTCAGAAGAACCACAAAGATTAGGATCTTCCTCATAAATTGTGTCTAATGCTGGTCCACAGGGCAAGGTATCTGAAATTCTAGCTGATCTTCACGTGGTTTACAAAACCAGTTAATAAACCAGGGCTGATTTTGCTCATCAGTCCATGAATGTAAGTACGGGTTCTTTCCTGCTTCTAACAGTTTACCTAAATATTGCCATTTCTAACTACTAAGTTTTTCTTCCATGAGATAAGCAGCGGCTTTTATCTCTAAAATGGTCTTTCTCCCAATCATAAGCCATCTAACTGAACAGATGTTATCAGTTGCCATTCCCCCCAACTCCATTATTCACTGAACTATGAAGAAAAAATCTAATGGGGAATGTGAAAAGTAAAGTTCTTCCCCATGCTCCATTCACAGAATGCATTATTTTTATAAACAATGAAAGCAAATTTCCCACCCTAGCTACAAGTATTTCAATAAGCAAACTTTTTTCCCTGTCATTTTACAGTCCTTTTGGTGCAGGCCGTAGTATGTCACAGACCAGTGGCATTCTTATGGCAGACCCCTGTTTAACACACACTACCTTCAGGGGTCAACTTGTCCACACAGAGATCCAGGCATTCCTTGCTCCCATTCCAGTATGGGTGTTAATCAGCGCTCTCTCCTTATTGAAGTGCAAGCTTGGAGAAAGCATCAGTCCTAAACATCAGTCCTAACCCCATTCACGTGAGATGCGGAATGAGTTGGTGGGTTTGACACTCATTATGGCTTTCTGTCACCCAGTCCATGACATCCTGTAGAATCCAGACAGTAAATCCACCTCAACATGTGCATGTGCTACACAAAAGTCAACACATACATGAATTCTCAGGTAGATGTGATGTTTCACATTTTTTAACTTGATAAAACACTTGTAAAGATAAATGTATAAACGTGTAGAAATAATTGGGCATCAGTCTTGCTAAAGCTGCTGGAATTTCAGGGAAATACATCATTTTTATTACTATATTTCCAAAAAGAATTAATGTATTTTTAAAACATACTTACACTGTAGTTTCACTATTTTAACACAGCAATAGAAAGGTCTCATGGAAAACAAATGTAATCCAGTGTTGATAGTAAAAATAAGGAATCAAAGAACAGATAAGGGAACACTGAAAATTAAATTTATTCATCAAATGAGAATCAAAGCCAGTTGATACAGGGCCCATGAAAAAATACAGAAGTCAAATTTTCAGAAAAACCAGAAAGATTGAGATCTTCCTCATGGATGGTGTCTAATGCTGGTTCAGAGGGCATCTTCTCGTCTCTATCTTCCTTACACAGATGAGCCTTCATATATTTTTGGGACAATATGATATGAAATAAGAGGAATTTTGTATGGTATCATCAATTATTGTATGGAATCAAATACAGTACAGGTTACCTCATATTTCCAAAACAGATTATCTTTGTTCAAGGTTTGAAATAACACAGTTTCCCTGGGAAGTGACTGTATTTCTGCTCCCACATGTTGTGCTAAAGATTTTCCACTAAAGCAGAACTGGCTATAACAGGGACTGAACAGATGGTGGTCCATGGAATTTGTCCCAATAGTCTCTTCAGAGTCCTACCTGCTCTTAGTCACCTCTCTTATGCTACCAGGCACTTGAATTCTCACTGTTAGAATACCGTGTTTGAACTAAGGCATTACCTCCAGATTTTTTTAAATTACAGAATCATAGTATCAAAAAGTACTGCCAAGAACTAAAAAGGGTCTCAAATTTCATCCTATTTGCAGGTTAACAAGTTAGCCAGTTGCAGTTTCTTGGATGCTGGCAGAAGACACTGACAAAGGGTAGTTTATTATTCACAGAAATAGTGGCAAGGTATCAGCATTTTAACTATGGTTCCCTGAGCTCCAATTCCCACAGAGCAATACAAAGAGGGCCAAATGATACCTGCATGTGCTGTGGATGCATAAGAGGAGAGGAATCATGAGCTTAGGGAACCCAAGTGTTTTATAATGGGCAGCAATCTGGCCTGCCCTTTCCCAGGAAAAGAGAAGCTACCTTTATTACACTGAATAGTAAACAAACTCACACCTTGCTCCGGAAGGAGACAGTGTATCTAATTTTTAAGGCTGTTTTCTGTACAAACAAATTTGAAAATATAGTTCTGCACAGAGGCAATCTATATAAACCATGTTTTGTGGTTTCTGTAACTTGACGAACTAACATCTTCAAGATGGAATGTGAACTACTCTAGGTAAACAACTAGGGACCTGAGATAACCACCTGACCTCCCCACATTCTTAGCCCAGCATGAGTTTATAGGGGTGACACTTTAAAATACAGCAAACCAGTCCCAGTGTGTCCTTTCCTACCTCACCTCCTCCTCCCTGCAAAAACCACTGTAAGGCACTTACCTACTCTCTTTCTACCTTATAATCGATCCTAATCTTTCCCTATGTGGCCCCACATGGCATGCTGTATTTTCTCTTAGAGAACTGTGAGGATAATAAGCTTCTGTGATTTCAAAGCAGCTCTCTTTGTGCCTCACCATATTTTAATCACGATTATGATGAAAACACAGTCAGTAACTCTGCTCACAAAATATGGATAAACATGAGTGGTCCATGGAGAATTGTCTCCCAACAGATACTAGCCCAAAGCCATTGGTTCAAATCTATAAAGAGGCCCAAATCCTCTCCAAAAAGAGAACTCCCTGCTCCCGCAAAACAACCTAGTCTATCATTCAAACATTTTTGTTCAGTCATTCTATGTTACCTGTTATTTTTGTCTTCTGGGCCTTCTTTTCTACTTTGTGTTCTGTGAAAGGGCCAAAGGAGTTGTGGAACCAAAGAAAGACACAGATAAATCCAGTTTGTTGAGATGGGATGATTTACTAGGCGGAATTTACAGTTGAAAGTGTGGTCTTGGGTGGTTGCAAAACAGGTAGCTCTCCATACCACAACACCCCAGACCCAGGGCTTACATTTTGGGGAAAGTATAGTATACATGCTCTAGAGAGAATGTGTAGGTGGCTATGGGTGTCACAGGCTATGATTTCTGCAACAGCATCAGGAGTGGTTTTGGAGGAAACTTACAGTGAATAGGTGTTTCCACATAAAAAGTAATACAGCAACAAGACATTTGGAGGCATTTCTGGACTTGGGATTAGTCAGAAGTTACATGGTGGGTTAACATTTAAGATGAAGTCACTCTTGTCCCCACACCTGGAATCCAAAAAGAATATACATATTTGTAGGCAACCATAATGTGTGTGTCTTTCTTCCACTATTCTAGTTCCTGGAAACTTTGTTTTTAAGTAAAATTATCTGCAGTTTTTTCAACCATGTAGATGACACCCTATTAAATGCAATCTTATTTGTCTACCATTAAAATATATTGCCCACAGAAAATAGTTTAGGTGCAGTCTGAATAAACAACCCAGAGTAGAGTAGAATAGAACTTTTAACTCCTTGATTTACCTGCTACGTGGTAAATCACTTACTTATAAGCCATAGTTCACCTCTAATGATTAAGAGTCAATTATGAACTAAAGCCTCTAGGTCGTTAACCCTGCTATGCCATTATTCACCCACCCTTTATTTTGTTTTTTCTCTAAAATATAGGACTTCATATTTATTGCTGTAAAATTGAACCTTAGATGCATTTCTTTTCTCAAGCATCTGAAAAGTCTCTCAGATTCTGAAAATAAAATAAGTTGTTCTTCCCAGTCTCAAAGGATCTGAAAATTTACTCTAATTTTATGTAACCTAATTCTGCTCCTTGGTTAAAATGTAGAGCAGGATAGAGCTGAGGATAGGGCCCTATGTACTTGAATACAATCTCCCATCAGGTTTGCTTAGATCAATCCTCACTGAGCATAGTTGTTCAACAAAAGAATTCATTTAACTGAACTTTCTTCCAGACATTACTGGTTAAAAATGTTCTCTTTGGAGGCTTTTGACTACTGCATTTCTATATGCTGTCCTTCTGTCAGTTTGCTAACTAGAGGAAAGAGGTTGGTATGTGACATGGCTTGGCTCTGTACTTCCACCTAAATCTAACCTTGAATTATAAGAATTCCCATGTGTCAAGGCAGGGTCAGGTGGAGATAATTGAACTATGGGCATGGTTTACCCCATACTGTTCTCATGATAATGAATAAGTCTCAAGAGATGTGATGGTTTTATAAATGAGAGTTCCCCTGTGCAGGGTCTCTTGCCTGCCACCATGTAAGATATGACTTTGCTCCTCCTTGTCTTCCTCCATGATTGTGAGGCCTCCCCAGCCATGTGGAACTGTGAGTCAATTAAATCTCTTTGCTTTATAAACTACCCAGTCTCAGGTATGTGTTTAATTGCAGAGTGAGAACAAACTAATATGGTATGCCATGACTTACTCTTACAGAATTCATGCTGGCACCAGTGATCATTTTCTCTGTCATCTAGAAGGTCATTAGTTTTTATATGTGCATGGGTCGCTTCTTAATAACAACTCAGAATAGGTTAACATTTAATAAATATATGCTGTATGTGGTTTTGTGGTATGATTTGTCATGAAAATATAATATAAAGAAAAAATTTAATTGAAAAAAAAAAAAAACATTCCAGGAAGCACTCAAAGAATGGAGAGGACTAGGCACATCATTAGGGTCAGAAAGAAGAGCACTGGTGAGGGGAATATGCCAAAGTGTATAAAAGAAATTAAGTGAGGAAAAAACCAGTGCATTTAACCTCTTTTTATTTAAATCTAACTTATTTTGGGGAGAATTACATTTTAAAAATTATTTTTCCGGCTACATAATCATTTGGGCCCTCAATTTGCATATTTATTTCATTATCTGGTACATAATCCTGGAAGGCAGGGACCATATCTAATTTTTCAGTATTTTAACCTCCACAGTTCAAGAACATAACTAACTTATCTAATGTACTCAGTAATAATTTTGGAATTGAAATGTTTAATTTTGTGAGATTACATGCCAGAGTCTGTTAAAGCTTGGACAATGACCCCTAGAAAGATGGAATGATTTGCTTAGAATCAAACACATTTCAATGTATTCCTCTGCAAAAGTGCTTCTCTCCATCTCCATTCTAGGACTGTCTTTCTTGGATATCCATGATTGGTCTCGAATCTCTGTACAAGCTGCTTACAAGGGAGCTAAGTCTATTGTGGTTATTTGACTTCGTGGAACTAGTTTATATATTAAGAAATGTACACTTTGATTCCAGAGTCTGACTAGTTACTTCTAATACCATTTGTTGGCTATCACATAGACACAGACGTAAAAACATTTATCCCAGAGGGCCAAAAGGAGTTTTTCTCAGATGCTCCTAAATAGTATATTTAGGAGCTAATGGTATATATTTAGAAGGGTCTCTTTCCCAGTTGTTTTTATTAGCAATTGGAATAGTGCCAAAAATCATGAAATGAAAGTAAGCATTTCACTAAAATGACCCAAAAAGCACATCAAATTTTTCTGTAGTCCCAGGAACGGCTAGCTGTGGCATATTTACGGCAGCGTTAACCAGAAGGCATAACTTCTTTGATGACTGCACTCATCTAAGCACTCTTAATGTGACTCATGGAAACAACAAGCAGTTGTGACCATGGCTTCAACAGCTGGGCTTGGAAAACCCCAAGGATCTTATGTGTCAACCAACTCCCAGTCCTTTCTTGTCCTTCCACTTAAGGATCATCCTGACCAAGGGCCTTCTACATGCACATTTCTACCCAGCTGATCTCCAAAATTATTTCTTTCATCCCAGAGAGATCTGATGTTTTTAAAAAAGTAATCAAAAAATTATTCTTCATAAATGACTGGATTGTTTTTATTAGCTGGTATATTTAAAACAATATTTTAGAAAAGGGAACTCCATAACATCCATCTTTGCCCACATCCCATTAGAAATTCTGGAAGTATAGTGCAATATCAAGGAGCCAAGAGTACTGCCTTTCTTTATATTTACTACCCCAGTTTTTAATTTGTAAAAGTATCCTGACTGACTTGTAGGTACAGGAACAGAGAGACTACCACTGCAGAAATTTTGTAAATGGGATATGATATAGGAAAGCATTCACACCTCTTAGTAAATAGCTCTGAAATTCTTCTCTTACAGAAAATCCCTGGATAGCCTTTTGCTGGAGCTTTTCCTGTTTGAAAACTTAATATTTGTCATCTATGTTTCCAAGAGCTATTCAAACAAGAAATTTAATAAAAATACGTTTTATGTTCTTTGGAGAAAATGATGGACAAGTATGTCATTTTGAAATTCACTTTGTTTCCTCCCAGGAGGAAGGGAGGAGTCGGGCACTTCCCAGTACTAGAAAAACAAGGTGGGCAAGGGCAATAGCAGAGAAGAGGAAAGGAAAAGAGACTGTGCCCTCCTTTCCTGAGAAGAAATTGCTCTTCCTGGGGCCACACAGACCGAGAATACTAGAGCTTAAAGCAGACTGAAAGTGGGAAAGTGCCTCTGCTGCTCAAGACTCCTCACGGCCTCAGGCTGCTGCGAAGGCCAGCATCTCGTGCAGAATGTCCAAAAGGCTGCTTTTGGCTGCCACATCTGCAAGCTCAGTTACTGGACTGACCAGATCATTTTCTAGGGCAGCCTAGATAGAAAGGGAAAAATTGAACCAAATTTTATTTTTATACCGTAGAACTTACGTGTTCTCCTCAAGTTTGGTTGAGGAACCAACTAGATCTTACCTAAAATGAGAGAATACACCCAGTACCATGAGATGAGCTTTTATATTCCAAGACAGAGCCTGGAGCCCATCTTTTTAGCTATGTTAAAAGACCCAGAAACTCTTACTTCATAATGACAATAAGACTGTATTGGAGCTGGAGGATACCTCCAAAACATTAAATCAGCAAAGATGCTCATGTATTTGGTTTAACTGAATAAAATAGAAAACCATCATGAAAATCTTTAAGTCACCTGAACCTGGTTAAATTTTTCAAAATCTTGGAAAATTCTCTTTCATCTACCCTGATGAGTTTTTTAAACTTTCATTTCTGCTTACTAATTTGCTAATCTTTGAAGTGTTGAATTGGAAGCAAACCATTTAGCTTTTGATGATTATTTCCAGAATTTAGAGTTTGATCTCTTGGTTAATTTGCCTCATGTTGACATGAAATGTATTCTAGTGGCATATCATAAGTTAAAGTGTAAATGTTCCTCTCTTCATCTTCCTGAATCTAAGCAGACTCTATGTATGATATGCAGAGTCAATAGCAACAGGACCCGGGATAGGCATTCTCCACTAGTGAGTAATTTCTTTCAAACTCCTACACTAGACCTGCCCTCGCACTGTTAATGTGTTCCTGGAAACTTTTAATCAAATTATCAAATTCAAGTATATTGTATTAGTCTGCTTAGGCTGCTATATCAAAGTCTGGGTAACTCAAACAACTGACATTTATTTCTCACAATTCTGGAGACTGAAGCGCAAGATCCAAGTCTAGCATGGTTGGGGTTTGGTAATGGCCTGCTTCTAATCTTGCAGATGGTTACCTTCTTACTGTATCCTAACATGGCACAGAGAGGAAGCTCTGGTGTTTCTTCCTTTTCTTAGAAGGGTATTGATCCCATCATGGAGGCTCTAGCCCTCATGACCTCATCTAAACCTCATTATCTCCCAAAGGCCCCCACTCTTAATACCATCATGTTGCGAGTTAGGAGTTCAGCCTGAGAATTTGAGGGAGACACATTCAGTCCATAGCATAAAAAATTACTAATTTCAATTATTAAGTATTGCTTATAGTTAGCTATGGTACAATTTTTTTGGTTTATAAGTTTCTTTTATTTGCAAATATAATTTAAACCCCATGAAGTCCTTTTGAAATGTTTACCTTGATCTACATTTTGTAGAGAGGACAACAGCTTGAAGAGCAGAGCTTGAAGAAACAGCAAAGTGCCAGAGCCAGTGCTTGCCTTCAAGTTTTGACCTCCTATTCCATGCTTTTGTTACACTTCACTTGCGGTGGTGAGAAATAATAATTTTATATATGCATGTATGTAAAGAGGCACTAAAAGTACCAAAGCACTAGATTTTCAAAATCGTCATGAAATGGAGAAGGATTTCCTAAATATGACATAAAACCAAGAATCCAAAATGAAAAAAAAAAAGACAAATCTGACTGGATAATAATATTAAAGTTCTATAAGGTATAAAATAAATAAGAAATAAGAATTTGAAAATCAGTACAGATAGGAAATATTTAACATGCATATGACAGATGGGGGCTGAGTTTCTTAACATACAAAGAGCTATTATAAATCAAGAGCAACAAAAACGATTTAAAAACAAGCAAAGAACATGAATAAGACATTAACCGAAAGAAATACACACCTATGAAAATAAGCTTGCTCTCTCTTATACAAGTTGAGCATTTCTATTTGAAAATCTGAAATTCAAAACGCTCCAAAGTCCAAAAATTTTTGAGCACTGACATGATACCAAAAGTGAAAAAGTTTACACTTGACCTTCTATAATGACTCACAGCCAAAATACAGTCAAAATTTTGTTTCCTGCACAAAATTATTTAAAATATTGTATAAAATTACCTTCAGGTTGTATGTATAAGGTGTATATGAAACAGAAATCTTAGTTTTCTTTTCTGAATTTAACTAAGAGTAATACTCAGGTACTTTATATTTGTTTTAAAAACAAATGAATAAATGGGTTAAAAATTGGTAGCTTTGTCCAGAAAAAGGAAAAAAAAAAAGACATCCCCTATACATAAATAAGACAGCACAACCATGTTAGTCAGAGCTGTCCTTCACATCATGTTTGTAGTCACAGGTCCCCATAAAATTTTTACTCTTCTCATAAAGAATTTTCTGAGATTGCAAAATGTAGATCGCTTGGTCAGTGTATTAGTACGTTTTCATGCTGCTGATAAAGACATACCTGAGACTGGGCAATTTACAAAACAAAGAGGTTTAATTGGACTTACAGTTCCACGTGGCTGTGGAAGCCTCACAATCATGGCAGAAGGCATAAAGGAGCAAGTGACGTCTTACATGGATGGCAGCAGGCAAAAAGAGCTTGTGCAGGGACAGTTTCCTTTTTAAAACCATCAGATCTTGTGAGACTTATTTGTTACCACGAGAATAGCACAGGAAAAACCTGCTCCCATGATTCAATTACCTCCCACCAGGTTCCTCCTGTAACACATGGGAATTTAAGATGAGATTTGGGTGGAGACACAGCCAAACAATATCAGTCAGTAGCATTTATTCAAAGCCACAAATCATAGAATAATCCAAGGTAGAAGAAAAGAAAATAGATATAAGGGTTGACCTCAAGGTACTTAAGAGCCAGCAGGATATCTAAACCTACTGTGAAACATATATGTCAACAGATAGAGATATAAGAATATATATGCTATGTATAACAAGGTCAGGGTTTATGGAGTGAAGGACATGAGTGCTGTGGAGGGATGGGGAGGTTGTCAATGCGATAGGATGACCATAGGTGACCATAGGACCATATCTTCTGACAAAAGTGTGGTTCCTATTGGACCTCATGGTGTGCCCACATTTTTTGGCATCTCCCCTAGCTCCCTACCTCTTCACTCCCGTTGCAATCAGATTCATCCACACTTTCTGAGTTGCACATGTCTAGATTGAAACAAGTGTTTCCATGTGGCAAACACACAGAATTCTCCCACAGGCAAAAAAGTACTGAGGTGTAATTAATGTCTTTTCAGACTATTGTCTGTATTTCCTTGAGCCCTCAGACTGATTGTCCTGTTCTAGTTCTAAGCCAAGGAGATTAGGCTTAGATTAGGTTGAGTATGTGGTCTTGGCTGCCAAATACATCATTCTCCCTGATGTACTTCCTTTTTTTTTTAGACAGTCTCGCTCTGTCGCACAGGCTGGAGTGCAGTGGTGCGATCTCTGCTCACTGCAACCTCCGCCCCCCTGGTTCAAGTGATTCTCCTGCCTCAGTCTCCAGAATAGCTGGGACTACAGGCGCATGCCAGCATGTCTAGCTAATTTTTTGTATTTTTAGTAGAGACGGGGTTTCACCATGTTAGCCGGGATGGTCTTGATCTCCTGACCTCGTGATCAGCCTGCCTCAGCCTCCCAAAGTGCTGGGATTACAGGTGTGACCCACTGCGCCTGGCCCCTCATGTCCTTTCTATGAACCATCACATTTTTCTATGATGGGATATTCTGAGCAAATATGGCATTGTGGAGAAGAGACTTTTATTCTAAGCACTGCATTTGGCTTTGTCCTACAGAAAAGAAATGACCAGAAGAATATAATAATTAGGTCAGAATGTCTTGTGAGCAAAGTTGCATTATTGATACTTAGGACAATACCAGATCTTTGAACTAAGAAGCTATTTCATAGATTCAATGTCTATGACTAACTGTATTGCATCAACACCAATTAGGCATCTAACTTACTTTATTAAATGAGTCAGAAATGAAATATAAACAAAAGCAAAATTTTTTCAACTGTAAAACGCCATGAAAACCACAAGTCAGCCTGTGATTTTCGTGGTAAACAAGGCAAAGACATTTTTTTCTTTTATTTTTTAATATCTTCCTGGAAGGAATCCTAAGAGGTCATCCACTTCATTCTTTTTCTTTCAAGCAAAACCCATTCTAGCTATCTGTAAATAACAGACAAGTCTTATCATATCTTATTCTTTTTTATTAATAATTTTATTTAGCTAAAAAGTTTTGGAGCATCTACTTAATGGTAGGCATGCTACTAGGATTGGAGCTAACAAGATAAAAAGAAAAGGAAAACATGATGTTTACCCATGAGGAAGTAGTTTAGTTGGGAAAGACTGGCTCGGGTCCTTAAATTCCTTAAGCAAAATGGGGAAAGCAAGAGGATGCATAAGTTTGAGGGAGAAGAAAACATGTGAGTTTAATGGCATTGAGCTTGAGGCACCCATGGAGGGGCCAGTAGGCAGCTGGCTATGTCTGGAGAAGTTCTAATCTAAAAATACAGATATAGGAGTTACTTTCAACTGGGTTCTTGAAGCTGTGAGGACAGGAAAAGCATACAAGAAGCCCACCTACAATGAAAACCACGCTTAGCAAAGGTGCCCCTTAAAAACCCAATTCAGCATTGTTATTATTCTGACAGTCCTGGTTACCTACTCATGTCTATCATCACTCTTTTAGTTTAAGAATCATCCTCTTGGCCTGGCACAGTGGCTCATGCCTGATTTCCTAGCACTTTGGGAGACCGAGGCAGGCAGATCACCTGAGGTCAGGAGTTTGAGACTAGCCTGGCCAAAATGGCGAAACACCATCTCTACTGAAAATACAAAAATTAGCCAGACATGGTGGTGTGCGCCTGCAATCCCAGCTACTCAGGAGGCTGAGGCAGGAGTATCACTTGAACCCAGGAGGCAGAGGTTGCAGTGAGCCAAGATTGCACCATTGCACTTCAGCCTGGGTAAACGAAGTGAGACTCTGTCTCTAAACCAAAAAAGAAACAACAACAACAACAAGAACCATCCTCTCCTTCAGACTTGATGAAAATAAGAAAACATGAGCCTATAGATGCACAGATTGAAATGCACAGGGTGGACGACCTTGAAGTTTGGCTGGATTGAAGTGCTAAAATACTGTAGTTAGGACTTGGCCTCTTTGCATCTTTCAGTTCTGCTGTCCTCCATACTGGTTTTGTTTTGAAACATTTTCTCTCCACATGGATGTCTCCAGGAATTCCAGTCCTACATCCTACCAGTATCAAACCCCAAAAAAGGAAGTTTCTCAGCACCAAAAATTCCAGCTGAAATCTGGGGATCAACTCTCATTCTCTCCACTTGAGCGACATACTGTTTCTCAAACTCATCACTGTAGAAAGGTGGATGGAATACTCTGATTGTTCAGTCAAGTCCCTTGCCCCTCTGCTTTGAGGTCGCCCAGCCACTCAACAAGGAATAAGACTCAGGGAGGAGTGGCTCCGTAGAGAAGAATTGAAGAAGGGGAAAAAGATACTGGACAGGTAAAAACCAGAGTTTTACCCTTGATCCCTTGTAAGTGCAGGAAATACAAAAATAAAATACAAATACAATGAATAAAATACAGCCCCGTGAAGACAAAAGAGGAAGACAGGAAATAGGACAAAGATAAAGTGATAAGTAGTCAGGGAAAAGTAAGGGTAGAGTATCAGAGTACCACGAAGGAAAGACACAGTTAAATGTCTGCCCCCTCTTTTTTATTTAGTATTATACTTTAAGTTCTGGGATACATATGCAGAACGTGCAGGTTTGTTATATAGGTATACACGTGCCATGGTGGTTTGCTGCATCCATCAACCTGTCATCTACTTAGGTATTTCTGCTAATGCTATCCCTCCCCTAGTCCCCCATCCCCCAACAGGCCCTGGTGTGTGATGTTCCCCTCCCTGTGTCCATGTGTTCTCATTGTTCACCTCCCACTTACCTGATAACATGCGGTGTCTGGTGCTCTGTTCCTGTGTTACTTTGTTGAGAATACCGATCATTAAAAAGTCAGGAAACAACAGTTGCTGGAGAGGATGTGGAGAAATAGAAATGCTTTTACACTGTTGGTGGGAGTGTAAATAATAGTTCAACCATTGTGGAAGACAATGTGGCGATTCCTCAAGGATCTAGAACCAGAAATACCATTTGACCCAGCAATCCCATTATTGAGTATATACCCAAAGGATTATAAATCATTCTACTATAAAGACACATGCACATGTATGTTTATTGCAGCACTGTTCACAATAGCAAAGACTTGGAACCAACCCAAATGCCCATCAATGATAGACTGGATAAAGAAAATGTGGCACATATACACCATGGAGTACTATGCAGACATAAAAAAAAGAAAGGATGAGTTCCTGTCCTTTGCAGGGACATGGGTGAAGCTGCCCACTTCTTCTGTGTTTTGCAATGGTTCCGAGGAAACAGAGAGCCTCTCTCATTTGTCTAATTTACTATTCTTGATATCCTTGGAGGCCATTGTTTGGTAAGAGTTGTGGAGTTCATTCTGCAAGGGAGGAAACGTATTTTCTTTCCCTTTTTAGGTTCTTAGTTGAAACACTGTCCTGAAAACAAAAGTCAGATTAACAAAAGAAAAACAAACAGAAGTTTGTTAATGTGCACTATACCCATCACACAGAAGAGGCCTCAGTTCAAGAAAGCACTTCTCTCTCAAGGCAGTAGCTTAGAGGCCTTGCTTCAATAGTATTTTAACAAAGAGCCATCAATCTTGTATAGTGGCAAAACAAAGAACAGAGTATCTTCAGGCTTCCAAAAGGAGGGGAGATTTGGGAAGGTAAATTTATGAAGAGATAGATCCTAGATCTCTGATGCCACTGTCTCTGAGCTGATAAAGGCAGAGAGGAGAGGCAGAGTGTACCCCTGCGTTTAACCTTTTGACTAAAATCCTCGGTATTTTAGAGTGGAATATTTTGTTTTCCTTCCATTCCAAAGGCCAAAAAATCCCAATTGCTTTAGTACAACTTCTAGGTTCATTTTTCATGGTTTAAAACATTTCTGGATACCATTGAGATTTGCCTGTAAATCCTTACATTTTGAATTTTAAAGCTAGAATTATTGCTTTGGTAAAGGTCTGAATAATAAAAATAATAAGAGCATTATTCTAATTCCTCACTTGAGCCTTATGAATATGCTTTTAACAGTAACTACTGTGCTGGATGGTGTGCTACTTCCAATCTGTTCTCCTCTTAGGTTTTCTTCTAGCTTACCTTCACATCTCTGTTATGGAGGTCATGGAAGAAAAAAACCTAAGAAGTGATAAGGTCTCATGGTATCTAACATATTAACTTTGAACTGAATGTCCACTGTAATCAAATTGCTTTTCATTTGACTATTTTGGTTTTTAGGTTTTAGCCTAATAGCTACAAAAAAGTTTTAAAGTATCTAAATTATTCAGTACATAAAGACAAAGATTATTGTTTCTATGCAAAAAGGACATAGGCCTGAGTTCAAAGCTCTAGGAAAATTAAAAAAGAACACATGCTGTGACTTACAACTTCAAATTAATTTGAAAATATAACTTGAAACTTTGAAACTTTGTCCTCCAGTCTATATTTGTTGTTGTTTTAGATATTTGAGCTGAATTTGTCAATGGGGACGTAACAACAGATTTAATCATTACGATGTGGAGGAATGTGTAGTGATATCCAAAGAGAACTTGACCAGAAGTCAGAAGAAGTGGCTTTGAGACCCAATACTGCTGTCCTTGTGACTTTGGAGAACTTACTCAACCTCTCTGAAACTCAGTCTTTCCTTCTTTAAAATGGAGTCTATAACCATTATCCACGGGTAGCAGAAAATCAATAACATAACAGAAATGAAACCAGCTGGTATACCGTATTTTCTCATTCAATGATACTCTTTATGCTTTATCATGTCATCATGTGAAATATAGGAAGATGCAAATTTCCTCCCTCAATAATTTATAATCCAGTAGGAAAAAACTATATGTGCACTGTAAGTGATATCTTATAGGAGTTTAGACAGAAGATTATCAGAAACAAGAAAAGTTGAGGAAGAGTGAATGTAGAATGTGGAAGAGGATGTAGGCCTTGAAGATGAAAGGTTTGCGTTGTTAGAGTAGAGGAGGGAGCCGCCTAGCCAAGTGAGTAAGTGTAGGGAAGGCAGAAGGGGTACAGAGAGTTTAACACATTTTTCCAGTAGGAAAGCATGATTCTTCCTCAGAATCTTTAGCAAATAAATAAATAAGCAACAAAAATCATCTTTCCATTTACTTTGCATGTATCATGGCTCACCAAGTCATAATTCAAGGGGAACAAGCTGATTTTCTTAAAAGCTTATCTTTTCCTTCCATCATTCAGAAGAAGTGGATTATAATAGAAAACACTCAGTACATTTCCTCTTTAAGTAAAGCACGGGTGGGGAAATTTAGGTGGGCATCCTGTGCTATGGTTGCAAAGAAGTTTTATGAAGGCTACTTGAAACATGAGAATCCGGGAATATTTGAAACATACATATTATTTGGTCAGAACTTGCTGGTTTACAGTCTGGTACCCAGACACATTGAGTAACTTTTCCAAGGCCACAAGTCAGATACTTAGAGAGGCAAAGTGAAAAGCCAGGTCCTCAGGAAGGCAGAATTCGAATCCAGAATGGATTAATGTGTAGTCCTTTATTTATTCATTTATTCATTCAGATAATCTTTCCTAAGGGCTTGTTATATGCTAGACACTATCCTGATTACAAGAGATTACATGTTATGAAAATAAAGACAACCCAAATGAAAACAAACAGAGGCTATTTATTCCATTTGTTATAGCTGGGAAGTCAGCCACTATCACATGTGGTATATACTCAAAGGCAGGGAGAGGATGGCAATCTTTCTAGTGAAGAAGAAGGAAGGCTTCAGGTATGCTCTGATTAGAGGCTGTTGGCATGGGGGAGCCTCATGCTAGCATGAGGTGGGCTTTCTGGGAGTGGTGCATATATGTGATTGGTTTGGGGAGCATACCATTCTGTTCTGCTGACCATTCTAGGCCAGAGGTTATAGTTTGGCTTACAGAAGTGATTGCTGCAGAGGTGGATGGTCAGAGTTCTATTCTCATATGTGATCTGGCCATTGCCCATTTATATATTCCACTTATATATTTATATATGTCCATTTATTTATTCAGTCCCCTTAATGGGGCACAAGAGATGTCGTGCCTCCACTAATGGAACTTACAGTCTCATTGTTTAATCACACCTTGGAAAATCCTAGAAAGGAAAAGTTAGTGGTTGCAGAATGGGATCTGGAGTCTAGTCTGGAAGTTTCCTTGAACAAGTGACTCCAAGCTGTGCACTAAATATTAAGTTGAAGTTATTCAGTAGCAAAGAGTAAAAATATCATTAGTAGAAGTATTTATGAGGTTTTACAAATAGAGCTATCAATAGAGTTTTACAAAAGAGGTATTAATCCCTTTTCCCACCTCTGATCAGAGTCAACCAATCAAATGTTTTATACTATTTTTTTGTCTTTCACACCATAGCAACAAAATCAGAAGGGATCTCATTGTGAGGGCCTATTATGTCTTAAAACAAAACAAAAAGAACATAAAGGGCAGCATTTAACATGAAAATAGTATCCTGACCCTCCTTGGACTAAATGTTGTTAATCAAGTTTAAATTTAGCTCCCACGAATTCTCAAAAAGAAAAGGAGACAGCCAGGTCCAGCGAGGAAAAACTTCCTAGTGCCTCTAAGGCAGGGAAAACAAGCCTCAAGTCAACAAAGGGCAGGCAGCCTGTAAAAACAAATGATGCTGATGAGAAAGCTGGGGCCCCAGAAAGCTCATTAGCAATCAGATGCAGCCACGGAGCTGTCTCCTCCAGTCTACTGGCCAATGACACCACAGAGCCTGTGACTCTGCGGCCCGCCTGCCCGGCTGCACTCCTGAGACATCCCCGCCTGCTCAGGCGACTCCCAAGACCCTGAGAGACCTGGATACTGAAGGGGACGAGGCAGGAAGCCAGGAAACACCATAGATGAAGTGAAGAAAAGCAAAGCTATTGTCCTTATCTACCCACTGATAACCAATAGTGAGGGATGGGAAGAGGCAGCTGCTGGGTGGGATTCTGGAGACAACATGACTTCAACTGAGAGGCAGAACGTGGCGGCTGCACTTTTGTTTCCAGCTTTATGAATCCCAGTGCTGTTCCCAGTCTTTGGAAGTTGAAGGACCTCTTAATATCACTCGTTTTGCGGCTTTTGACATGAATGAAAACAAATCTTATAATATGTATACTTTTCAAAAACGGCTATTTTGAATCTGGTTGACACTTGCAATGAATTCGCTTTTTCTTTTCATAACAGCAGCTGCATTCGTGGGAAAACAGTAGGCATACGTCGTTGGAAAAGAGTAGCACAACCCTGTCTCATCTCTCTCCCATCCCTGCAGGCTTCCAGGTGAGAAGTATGGGGCTTCGCAATTGAGAATGAGAGTGAAAAGGAGAAACTGGCCTTTATTGAGTATCGACTATTATCATTCTTGGATAAGAAAGGTATTGTTTGTTTTCTGTCTTATAAAATACAAAACAGTGAACTTGAGAAATTAAGATACCTGTCTTGGGTCATATGAAACTTTCATAAATCACAGCACTTTCCACTCTAAATTCCTGCTTAAATCAACTCAACTTCATTGGGGGTATATTAGGGACTGGCTGGCTGACTACCTTTCATGCACATTTGTGAGGGAGTCTTGCACCTTGCCCCTGGGGAGACTTTTGGTTCTTTATGTCCTAGACACTATTGGTCGGATGCAGAAGTGGTGACTGATTAAAAAGTGTTAAACAGACTAATCAAGTGATTCTCAGGGTGAGATGGCTCCAGGGCCTTAGATTACTACATATGCAAAGTGAGACAACTCAAAGTAAATAGCAAAATGAAACTTAAACTTTACCAGTCAGAAACTACCAACTAATTCTAACTAAAGATTTCTACTTTAGCCAATCAAATATTTTCTTTGTCTTTCTTCTGAGGACGTCTTGCAACAGTTTTTACATTACACCCTCTCAGTGAAACCCAAACCATTTGTGGTTTGATGCTGCCCAATTCATGACCTGCTGTCTGTTCAAGTTAACTCTTTAAAATTTTAATGTACCTAAGTTTATCTTTTAACAAAGGGGATAGGGCTTCTTGGAGATAAAAGATTCAGGATACTTATTTGAATGGTATAGATTATAGGACCTTTGACTAAAAAGGCACATTAAATTATAAAACCATAAAGGGTTTGACATATAACCTATAACATCAAAAATATCTTTTATAGAACAAAGAATGAAGAATCAACATTTGAGCCATTATCACAAACATTTTAAATCCATTTTCTATCAGTATCTGGGGACTACTGAGTCTTTTCACCCAGAACACTAGTTTTCAAATGTGTTCAAATTCCTTCAGACCCTTCAGGTATACACCTGGAGAGCAATGGCCAATCCAAAAGCCCTAGTTGAGGACTGAGGCCCTACTTTCCCCAAAGATGCTTCATGTCATCTGTTTCACATGATGGACTATTTTGAAAGATTTAATTTGAAAGTCACTGTATGAAATAAATTTAGTGCTTGGCAGGTGGTAGGTCCTTAATACATATTTATTGGCCAAGGGTAGATTACTTGAACCACAAATGCCTCTTCTGGACTAGCTACTTTTTATTCTTATTTAAAATAACAAATGAGATAGTATTAGAAGCATTAATAAGATTTTATAAAAGATGAAACCATGACACTATTAAGTTGGTTCAGGCTAGAAGAATAGGGATATCAGACTACCATTGCCTCACATACACCTGGGGTTAAGGCGATCTTTTGGGAGCCATAAGAAGTGTATGAGTTGCCATTCTATCCAAAATACTTAACTCACACTTTCAACTTTGGATGATTAGACCTTTGGATTGATTTTTTCAGTTTAAAACCAATGATCCTTGAAGTTCTTTCTACTGTGAGACAGAACAGGGGTGTCATAAGGCATCTGGAAAGCCATCTTTACTATGTATTAATTCTCCGGGGGCCTCAAATCCACACATGGCAGCAGAAGTAACTTGCTCAGTCTATTTAATTGACCCTGAGATGATGAGATACAGGACAAGTAAGATGTCTTGGTAGAGGAATATGGTGCTGATGAGCAAAGAATGCTGAGGTGGGCAGCATTTTCCTCATCCAGGAAAGGATAACAATAGCTGCAGTCTATTGAACTCTTACTAAGAACCAAAACGATGTGATGCATCCCTGTAAAGTACTTACATGTATTCTAACCATTGTACAACAAGAGATTGTGGCTTGCTTAAAATGCTCCCATGGCCCTCCATTCTAATTAGAACAGAATCAATGCACTTTATCAAGCTACCAAAGCCCTAAGTAATCTGGCTCGTCCTAATCTCTGGCTCATCCTAATCTCTGACCTGATCTTTCTCTTCCACTCTCCCATTTGCCAGTCCTGCTCCAGCTTTATTGGTCTTCTTTCTGTTCCATGGCTCATAAATCTTATTTCGGGCTTGCTGTCCTCTTGACCTTCCTTTAGATCTTTGCATAGCTAGCTCCTTCACATTGTTTGAGCCTCCGCTCATCTGCTCTAAGAGAGTTTGAGTATCCATTCAAAAGAGTAGCTTGCCCCTCCCTGCCCCATGAATTATTCTCAATCTCATTCTGTTTTATTTTTTAAATAAACTCACTGATTTCTGAAATTTACCTATTTTTTTTCTCTGTATATGTTTGTTTGCCTCCTTCATGTAAACTATATAAGGGTTTTTCAAGATGTTAGGTCCAGGGCCTTCATATATATTTGTTGAATGAATAAATGAATGATTGAATGGTAAGTAGTTTAAGTTAGATCACACAGTTACTGCACAGTTGAACCAGGTCCTAAACCTAGGTTTGCCTGCCTCTATTCTTAGGAAAGTAAACTCATTTAAGGGGAGCCCTAAGCATATCAGAATTCAAGATAGGATGATGCCAATTAGTAGAGCTTTTCCTATTGCATAGTTTGGCTTGGGCTAAAGCAGTCCGTGCTAAAACTGTGTTTCTCAAAGGAAAAGACCCATCTCACTGGTATCAGAATCATTGGGAAAGCTACCAAAAGTGTGGTTTATTGGGCTCTGTCCCATACCTACTGAATTAGACTCTGGAGGTGCTTCCAGAGGGGCTGATACCATAAACACGGTCTCCATAGGTTTCTCATGGACTGTAATTTTGAGAACCACAGGCTTGAAAGAAATTTGCCCTTGACCACACAACATTTATGTAGATGTCTGCAGTTTCTTAGACATACATCATTATCACATATTCGTTAATTTGCCCAGGGTAGGCACATATTTCTCAGCTCAACTCACTCTTTTGGAGCAGCGAAGACACAATGCTCCCCTGGGTTAGGAATCACAACCCTTCATCTGTGGCACAGCCTCCTCCTTTTAAACCTCCACCCTTTAGAATGTACAATCAAAGATAAAAGTGTTTGCCTCTTGTTCTGCAGATCTGCATGGAACTTGATCCTTTTAGGATTATGAATCTTGCTAATGAAAAATTTCAATTCAGAAGCTTCAAAAACCTAGATGAACTTCTGGAAAATTATTATTCAAGATTTCTTTATTACACTTGAGAGTATGTAGGATCCCAATAAGCCAAATAAGAGACCTAGGCAATTTTTATTCCTCGGTATACCAAATAAGAAGTCTACACATGTTATGAATAATGACTATGTTTAAAACACCTAAAATGATTACCCTGAAGGTTTCCTTAGATAAATTGATCTTCATATCCTTTTGCCTTAAACTTTCTTAGCTTTAGGTGAGTTGCCTGCTTCAATTGGTTACTTCAAAGTCTAGTTTCCAAACAGAAACTAAGCAACACCCATTCAGAGAACCATGGCTGCCAAATGGAATGATCTGAATAATGGAGCTCTTTCTCTGACACTCAATGCTTAGACTACAGGGTTGGAAAATCTTATATCTGAATTTCTGTCAGTTGACATCAATAACTTCCACTTTTAATGGACTTGAGACATTAAATTTTGCCTGACTTGAAACCAGTGGGAAAAAAGAAGTTTCACCTGAAACTTGGCCCAGATTTCTCCTTTGTGGTTTATAAATGATGAACACATGCCCAGATTGGGTTCATGTTTAGGACAAAATTCTGATGAGGAAATTTTTGCTTATTTCAGGTTTCAAAAAAAAAGTTTACAGTTCTGAACAACACTCTATGTATTATAGATATGAGAATGCACTCCTGGTCATTTGAGTGAGTAGAAATATTTTAGACTAGAAAATCAGAGAGAAATCTCAGATATCTCATGTAAATATACTTAGGTTTGCTTTATGGATTATGCTAGTGACATTTTAAAGGAGTTCTTAAAAATCCAGTGCTCTAAAGCGTGCTCTGCTATCAACTATATAGTTTTAATTTATTTCCTTGACTTATCAATTTTTGGAACAAGTGACTTTATGTCTTTGTCCTGTCCCAACCCAGATACCTTTCCATGATTTTCTTCCAGTGATGTAGGACCAGCTCTTTATTCATTTATTTTACCTTTAAGCTCTGTGTGACTTGAAGAACCGGCTCTTTAAATGATGCATCATTTGGCTATTTTGGATTGTATGTACAGAAAACACAAGCTAAGTCAATTTAAAAAATAAAATAGCTTCATTTATCTGACATCCTCTCAGCTCTGCCCTGCTTCTTGTATCAGCTTAGTTCTCACACTAGCTTTCCTCATGGTAACAAAATGTCTTTAAAGAGTCTCTTGGGCTACATGCTTCCTCACTCAAGTCCGGAGACAATAAACTTGTCTCTTTATTTTTAAGACATTTCGGTTGGGATTTCTATTACTCACCACTGCAAACATCCTAAATGATAAAAATGGGAAAAGCATGCAAGAGGGTGGCCAGATCTTTTTAGAAATAAAATTTTTATTTCTCTGCTATAGTGCGTTTAAAGAACTCTTAAGTATCCCTTTTACCTTTTCTTCTTCTACCTTCTCATTATTTTCATGTGAATTTCTCCATGCCTCCTTTCTTTAAAACTAGGGGAAGCTGATAGCAAAGGGATGAGGAATGTCACCTAAGACTACTGTATATTGCAGACCAGGTATGCTGGTAAGGATAGATGATTGATTTCCAGATTTTTCTGCGTTAGGCCTTCTCTATCAAGGCTTTGATATCCTGTCATCATTGCAATATCTTGAAGTCAAGATCAATAACTACTTTTATTATTGCTGTTGCTACTATTATTATGGTAGCAACTAAAATGTCAGTGATCCATCCCACGTTGTGTAGCTCAACTGTGGAGAATTTAGGATTTAGGGTAATCACAGTAGACTTAGACTTTGAACTTGATAATGAATTTTTTAAGTTAACTATCATTATTTGATCTAAAAAGAGAAAGAGAGAGAGAGAAGAGAGATTGAGAAATTCCATCCATTTGGCATTTTTAGGTAAAAGAATAAATGGTTGGAAAACCTGGGTTCTAGGAGTTGAGCTGCCATGAACTGGATGTGAGTCTTGGGTAAATCACTTAACATTCTTGGATTTCACCTAAACTGAGAAAGTGAGGTCATTAGACCATTGCTAAGAGCTCTTTGTTGGTTCTGGGGTTAGTATTACCTATTTCAGGCAAGGACAGATAGATCCCAGGCACAAACTGGCCACTATTCACAAGTTAACCCAGTGAGGGAGATTCTTCAAAACTTAATTTCTAATTTGTAAATTATTCACTCATTCTATAAACCTTAAAATATGAGAGCTGCCTGAGCTATAAAAATCATTGAGGCCAGTGGTTATTACCCATTTTTATAGACTCCTTGACATTTTGATGAAAATTATTGGCATTCTTTTCTGAAAAATACACATGCAGAAAATTTTGCATATAAATTAGGGATTCACAGAATTACAGAAGCACAGTCATGGGCCTATGTAGACATGAGTTAAATACTCCTGCTGTTGCTTTACCCCATTGCTTTGTTACCAACAAAACTAATAACTAGAAAAGTAAAATATCTCAACCAAAGTCACATAACAAATTAGTGACAAGACACTAATGGCTTGTGCAACAGACATCCCATGCCCCATCACCTGTTCCTTGTGGGAAATGGCTCCTGCCATTCTCAGAAAATGTAGCTTTTTCCCTTCCCCAAGAAGAAATGTTGTTTAATTTAACTTCTCAATCATGAGAATTCATTCACTTGGAAAGCAAACCTAGTCAATGACACATAAGCAGATACCCTCTAGGGTCTTTCTGGAAAAAGTTTCTCTCCCATATTTAAACAATGAAGAGAAGCAACCTGCTTTTCTGCTTTCACACATAGTCTTGTGAGGGTGTGGTATTTGGAACTATAACAGCCACCATGAGGGTAGCTAAGACATGCTTAGGGTCACAGAGGGCAAAGATGGAAAGAATGTGGACTTTTGGTGACATAATGGAGGGACTGAACCACCCCTTGACTGCTTGCTTTATTTCATAGTTCTTGTTGGGTAAAGTAATACAGGTGTTCATTGTTTAAGGCAGTACTTTTCAGTCTTTTTCACATTGTGATGTATGTAGAAATGATCATACTTGTATAGCACACTAGCATAATTGGAGGAGCCAGAGAACTCAGGAACTTCAAATTTCATCCCACTGCCCTAAGGGCTGAGAGGAATCAGCCCCTTATATAACAGTATCTTAGCATAGTCCCTTCCAGCATTCCAGTGTGCCAGGCACTATTGGCTATGAGGATTATCCAGTTCTATAGGGGTGTGTCCCTTTGTCTGTCTTTGACTAGCCTTTTACAACTCCGTAGAGAGACAAATTAACTTGTACAAAACTACAAATGTTTCCTGCCCATAGCTATCCAAGTGATTCTTGTTTAAGGCAATGCAAATGGATTTTCTCAGTGTATTAATCAACTTGAGTTTCCATAAAAACATACCATAAACTAGGTGCCTTTAACAACAGAAATTAATTTTCTCACAATTCTGGAACTAGAAGTCTGAGATTAGGGTGCCAGCACAATTGGGTTCTGGTGAGGACTCTCTTTCTGGCTTGTAGACGGCCACCTTCTCACTGTGGTTTCACATGCTAGAGAGACAGAGAGAGACATCTCTAATGTCTCTTCCTTTCTATAAGTACACTGATTCTATCAAATCAGAGCTCTACCCTTATGACCTCATTTAACCTTAATCACCTCCTTAAACCACTGCCCTATCTCCATTACAATTTCATGGGGTTGAGGATCGGGGTAGTGCTTCAACAAATAAATTTGAGGGAAAGGGTAGGACACAGTTCAGTCCATAGCATTCAGATAGACAATGTAACATTTTATCTCTGTACATGGCTTAAATTATTTGTAACATCTTATGCATTTCTTCATTAATGAGTAAATACATATTTTGA
This sequence comes from Mandrillus leucophaeus, assembly GCF_000951045.1. Taxonomy (NCBI): domain Eukaryota; kingdom Metazoa; phylum Chordata; class Mammalia; order Primates; family Cercopithecidae; genus Mandrillus; species Mandrillus leucophaeus. Next base: position 818,819 of record NW_012098843.1, on the reverse strand, counting down.
CATATGCTTGTTTTACATATATGTGTGTTATAATTTTATTTTTTTGTAATTTATTTTTTAACAAAAAGATCAGACTCTATTCTTAGATGGCAGTTCCTAAGATTACTGAAAAGAGAAGGACATTTTAAGATCCCAATATTTCCCCATCCATTTGAGTCACTTTCCTTGGTTGAGGAGACGGACCCTTGTTTTTTTCTATATCTTGTGGATCAATTGTTAATTTAAAAGAAGCTGGATTGAAAACACTGAGTTGTAGAAATCCTTAGTCCTGGACTCAGGTGGATTTCTACAAGTTATAAAACTCAGTAAAGCCACATAACCTCTTGGCCTCACAGTTCCTCCATCAATATAATGAAGAGATTGGAATAAATGTTCTCTAATACCTTTCAAATTTCAGAATGTGTTGACCCATGATTTATGCTTATAAAGGGTGGTGACTGTAGAGGTAAAATTTTCTCACTGTCTAGGAGAAAACTATTTAAAATTTTTTTGAGATACGATCTTGCTATGTTGCCCAAGCTGGAATGCAGTCAGTATTCACAGGTGCGATCATGGTGCACTGTAGCCCCAAATTTGTGGCCTCAAGTGATTCTCCTAAGCCTCCCAAGTAACTGGGAATACAGGAGCATGCCACCATGCCCAGATAGAAGAAGAATATTTTAATAAAAATATCCACATATTTGTGATGTCTGCTTTCTTCATGCTTTGGTAGGTAAGACTGAGTTTTAGAATATTTTTTTTCTCTTCTCCCATTCCTTTACACACCTGCTTCCTGCCCCGCTGAAAAAGGCACTAACTCCCTTTGTGTTCAAGTTTCTCCATCTGCGAAATGTGAGACTGAGTGCCCATCGGCCTCCCAAGGGTATTCTGTGTCTGACTCCATCACAGAGCATTCACTATGCTGAGCATTATCTACAGACCGAGGCTGGCATTTCCTTCCTTTCCTTTCTTGATCATAATTTGATCCTTACTTCCTTGGGAGTCTCTTGCTTTTACAATTTGTCAGTAGTTCTAATCCTGTTTTAACATAATTTAAAGCTATGGTGATGCTAATGGTGTCATTGATAATGAGCTGGGACTGGCAGAGAGCCTTTTAAAAAGTGTGTTCAAATAGTGAAAAAAAAAATCCCCCAAACCTAGGGAAATCTTCCCGTCTAAAATAATTTACATAAGACAGCATTGCCAGATAAAATACAAGACATTGAGTTAAATTTGACTGCAAATTGAGAATAAATTTTTAGTATAAGTGTATTCCACACAAAGGATAGGCCCATCATGTCCATGTCCATACTAAATATTTTGTTGTTTATCTCACATTCAAATTTTACTAGGTGTCCCGTATTTATATTTATTAAATCTGGCAACCCTAACAAGACTTTTAAAAGCTGAGCTTTCTGTTCAGCAGCTTCTGCTTGAGATAAAATGAGGTTCTGGTGTGTGACTGGGCATTTTTTGGTTGTTCAAATATTAAACAAAGAAATACTCCAAAATTGACAAAAGGGAAGAGGTTGAAACTTCCCCATAGTCTTACCGTGAAAAATTATGTGGGAAAACAGTAGATCTTGTCATGCTGAACTTTTTGTATCCATAGATATTTGGTTGTAGAAAATTTGAAAAAAATAAAACCGTTGGCAATTCCATAAGAAGTTTCAGTTCCCATGTTTATTAGAAACAGTGCAAGCGTTTTCTAAAGGTCATAAAAATTGTAATATTTGAAGGATTCTGGAGACAATAGTGATAAGCTATGAAAAGATAAGAGTTTTTCAGGAAGTCCTTTGATTTTAAAGTATTCAGTGCCAAGGATAAGGCTGCACGACAGTGGGCCCTGAGTCTGTGGCACCTCTATCAGGACTACAGTAGTCACATAGCACAAGCAGCCTGGCAGGTCCCCTATGGCACACATGCACACTGATGTTCCCCACCATCTCAGAGCACCTGCTTCACATCTGTACCCTCCACTGCCACTTTAGGGATTAACTATGTAGGAGGCGAGAGCAAGCCATCTCAAAATGTGCCTTTTTGGCACAAGGATTATTTTGAGAAACTGCAGACATAGGAGACACTCTGAAATCGGAGTACAGTTGTCCCTCAGTATCTGTGGGGGATTGATTCCAGGACCCCCATGGACACCAAAATCCACGGATACTCAAGTCCCTGATATAAAATGGCATAATATATGCATATAACCTATGCACATCCTCCCATATACTTTAAATCATCTCTAGATTTCTTATAATATCTAATATAATGTAGATGCTGTCTAAATAACTATGTTGTTACACTGTATTGCATAGGGAGTAATGAACAGAAAAAAATCTGTATGTGTCTGGTACGGATGCATGTCTTTTTCTCAAATATTTTCAAACCAGAGTTGGTTGAATCCACAGATGTGGAACCCAGGAGTAGGAAGGGCTAACTGGACAAGTTACCCTTTTATTCTTTTATAAGGGAAATTTATTTCTATGAAGGAAATCTCCATTTGTAAAGATGCCTCCCCCTCTGTACCATGAAGCAAGGGATGACAAGAATTAGTAGAGACTCATCAATGGAAAAGGCACTGACTTAAATTTATATAACACATCTTACCCTTGCTTACTATGATCTGCTGGGCCTTCCCCCACATCCCTCTTCCTTTGTGTCAGCAGATGAGGCTAGTAAAGTCTTGTTTCAAAGCCACCTTTTAATAATTTACTCATTTCTCAGGGTGTTTCCCATGTATATATGTGGTGTACATGCTAATAAACTTCTGGTTTTTTTTTCTCTGTTACTCTGTTTTCTTTGTTACTCTGTCTTTTGTTACAGGGGTTCATCCTGATTAAGAACTGTTCAGGGTAGAGAGAAAATTATTTTTCTTTCCTTACAATTATAAGAGGGAGTTATTCAGGAAATAAAACAACTAGGAAAAATGCAAAAAAGCTAAGAGGTGTGACTACCTCTGTCATTGAGTCCATCGCTACTCGAAGTGGGATCTGCTGTCCAGAGCTGGTCTGTGAACTCTTTGTCACTGTTCAGCACCAACAAAATTACAGAAATTGAGAGTGAACATTTAGAAACCTTTCATAATATCAAGTCTGTTGAATCTAGTAATGAAAAATGTGGACATGCATTTTGTATGTCTTTTTTGTTATTGTTTGCTTAATTTTTCTAGTAACTTGTTTTTATCATATTCGACAAAGGTATCAGTCATTAAAAGACTATGATACTGCAACAGATAAAATGCATGCTAATATTGATGCTCTTTAAAACAAATAAGATGACTCTAACAATGGCTTAAATCGAATTGTTAAACTTATCAACCCAGGTTTGCAATCAGTAGTAATTACTGTGACAAGAAAAACTTTAGATAAATTAAATTTAAAAGAGGTTAACTGAGCAAAGAACGATTCGAGAATCCAGCAGCTCCCCTCTCACACACACCCCTGCCACCGACTCCTTGTGAACCAGAATAGATTCTGAGAAACTCTTCACTGCCACGGGTCAGAGAGGATTTATGGACAGAAAAAAGAAAGTGATGTACAGAAAACAGAAGTGAGGTACAGAAACAGTTGGACTGTTGGATTGGTTACAGCTCAGCATTTGCCTTATTTGAATACCGTTTGAACAGTTGACTTCCTGTGATTGGCCAGAACTCAGTGATTGGTACAAGAGCAGGTTGCAGTCTATTTACCAATTCAGTTAGGTCACAGTTCACTTTGTATGCAGAAACCATGAACTTAAAATAGGTAAGGAGGCAGGCCGGGCGCGGTGGCTCAAGCCTGCAATCCCAGCACTTTGGGAGGCCGAGACGGGCGGATCACGAGGTCAGGAAATCGAGACCATCCTGGCTAACCCGGTGAAACCCCGTCTCTACTGAAAAATACAAAAAACTAGCCGGGCAAGGTGGCGGGCGCCTGTAGTCCCAGCTACTCGGGAGGCTGAGGCAGGAGAATGGCGTAAACCCGGGAGGCGGAGCTTGCAGTGAGCTGAGTGAGATCCGGCCATTGCACTCCAACCCTGGGCGACAGAGTGAGACTCCGCCCTAAAAAAAAAAAAAAAGGATAAGGAGGCAGCTAGCTGTAGGTTAAACTTAACATTACATACCAAGCACTTTGCTGGATACTGCAGATACGGTGATGAATAAGACAGACATTGTCTGGGGTTCCTGCCTTCACAGAATATACTCCAGGGATGAATACAGATAATAAAGTCACAACAAAGTAGTAAAAAAAAAAGAATAGTGTGAAATACGAGGTGATATGGGAGTACATTATAAAGGGCCCTAAGCTTGTCCAGGATTCTAAGAAACATTCCCAGAGGGAATTGCACAGGGGCTGTTGGATTTACTAGTCTGAAATTCCAAGAGGGAATCTGAACTGGAAATACAAATGTGGAAATGTTACAGGCAGCGAATCTGTACGGGTCTGCAGTAGCCTTAATTCTTGCCTCCTCAGAAGAAAGAATTTGACCAAGGGGCATAAGGCCGAGTGAGAGACTGAGGCAAGTTTTAGAGCAGGAATGAAAGTTTATTAAAAAGCTTTAGAACAGGAACGAAAGGAAGTAAAGTACACTTGGAAGAGGACCAAGCAGGCGACTTGAGAGATCAAGTGCACTGTTTGACCGGTGGCTTGAAGTTTATTCACTGGCACGCTTCTGGGGTCTTGCATCTCTTCTCCCTGTTTCTTCCCTTAGGGTGGGTTGTCTGCATGCATGGTGGCCTGCCAGCATTTGGAGGGGAGCATGGGCATGGTGTGTTTACTAAAGTTGTGCACATGCTCACTTGAGGCGTTTTCCCTTTACCCGTCCAGTGCTCCTAGAGGAAGGTCATCCTCCATTTTGCCCCTTAATGCACATGCTTGAGCCCATTTGCCCAACTCCTGAGATCTCCTCAGGAAGTTGATCACCAGTTTCAGGTTTTCCCCCTATTGGGAGAATGCCTTTTCTGGCGTCAGCGGCAACGAATTATTATTTTAGAGAGGCAGCTTAACAACCGCCTGACCATCACCTGATGGTCTCCTGACATTCCTGGTTGAGGAGGGGCCTCTTCTGCCCTGCTCATGCCTAAGCTGCCTACACTAACAGAAACATCATCTGGACGTGTTAACCTAGGGGTTACAAATGGATGAGATTGCCTAGGTAAAAAATATCAAGTGAAAGCAGGGAGACCTGGAAACTTAAATGTCTAATGGTGGAAGATGAACCTGAAAGGCAGATGAAAACAGAGAACAAAAGTGGTGAGAGGAATTGGGGAAATTGTGGAGTATCTAAAGCCAAACAAAGATGGTTTGGAAAAGCAGGCAGTAATAACAACATTAAATGTTGCCAAGAGGTCAAACAAGAATGGAAAGATGGGCATCGAGTTCACCAAAGTCAAAGTCATCGTTTTGGGTAAGAGAGGTTCTGGGATGTGGTGGTGGCAGCAGGGGAATGTTTCCAAAGCCAAGTGTCAAGGACAAGTACGACAAAGAATACAGTGATCATAAGCAACTCTTTCTAGAAGTCTTGCTGTGGAATGGAGGAAAATGTCAAACTGTGTTTGGAGAAAAATATGGGTAAAGGAATTGTTACATTTAAGATGAGACCCCAAGTATAAATGTTGCTTTGGGAAATGTTGTAGAAAAGAGTTTAGAGATAATGAAGACAGCAGGAGATAATCATTAGCAGTTTCCAAGAAGACAGGAGGAGAGAGAATCCCACATGATGTAACACCCATCCTATTTATAATTACAAACGCCTGCTCTCCATCAGATTCTAAACTCTGTGAGGACAGGGGCTACATTTGTGTGATTCGTCACTGTCTAGTCAGCAACTAGGATAGTGCTGGAACATCAAGAAGCTCAGAAAATAACAGAAGAGAATCCAGGTGCCAGTAGAGCCTGCCTTTGACACGTGGAGGGACACCTCCTCCTTGATGAGCCAACATGAAGGACTCGGAAGAGAGAGAGAAATGTGAGGGAATTTCCAGCTGATATCTTATTTTCTCTGTGAAATGAAAGAGGAAAAAAGGATGAGGACTTGATAGAGCAAAAGGCTTGGAGAGAATGATGACTTTTTGGCACCGCTCTTATGAAACAAGATTTACAGATAGAGAACCACTGAGGAGGACAAAATGACCGTCTGTGATGAAGTGCCAAGTTGTGTTAGGAGTTCATACATGGAGCACACCTCTTGGAGTCAGAACTGCAAGGAAGTCATGAAGACAAAAGTACTTCCAGTTGACCCTGAGGGATGAGTGTGGGCCCAAAAGAAGAAACAGGGTTATAGGATTTGGGGAGCAACTCAGGCAGAGGTGCAATGATAGGACTTGGCCTGTTGGAGTCTACAGAAAGAGCAGCCCAGTGGAGCCCAAACTCCACTCAGTTATTGAAATCAAAGATTGGGGAAAGAGGGGAGGGAGAAGCAAGAGTATTCTTGGCCATTTTTTAAAAATGCCCATTCCACCATGTTGCCTTAATGGAATCTCCCAGCTTCTTGCCAAATGTTTTCTGTTTTAGGTTCATGTCATTTTTCTTTTCTCTTCTCTGTCATCCATCACTTTCCCAGAAACTCTCCCTCCTTTATTGAGGACTCTGGCTCAGGTTATTACCAGGAGGAATTTTCTTTGGTGACTTCTGGGCAAAAGATGTAAAGGTCTTTGGTCTCCTCACCTCCAGGGACTTTCACCCTCACTTTATTTTCCCAGTCCATACCAGTTGTTATTCCTTCAGTCTTGCCAATCACACTTTTAAATTTCAACATCCCACATGTTTAATGTCACCTTAACGCAACCAATGAACATAATTGAAATCAAAAATAAAAATTTTCCCATACTACATTATCTAATTTAATGAATGCTTCAATTTGCCCTTGATATCATCTACTCCTTGTCCATATGCAGCATCAATTTTTATGTATTTGCAACATTAATAAGAGTTCTGCAAGTTGTACCTTGTCATTAAGTATTGGGTAAGAGGTTTGTGTTTTTTTGTTTGTTTTTGTTTTTGAGACAGACTGTCTCTCTGTCACCCAGGCTGGAGTGCAGTGGTGTGATCTCGGCTCACTGCAACCTCTGCCTCTTGGGTTCAAACAATTCTCGTGCCTCAACCTCTCCAGTAGCTGGGATTACAGGCACATGCCACCATGCCCGGCTAATTTTTGCATTTTAAACAAATATACAGTTGATATTTATTATTTTTATCAAATTATACTATATACACCTCTGCAAATTAATAGCATATTAGGGGTATCTCTTCAGGTCAATAGATATAAATCTAAATAGTTTTAAAAAACAGTTGCATACTACTCGTAGAGTAAATGTATCACAATTGATTCAATACTCCCCTATTGACATATATAAGTTATCTCTTTTTATTTTAGATTAGACAAAAATTACAATAAATACTCTTAATTATGTATTTTTTATATGGGTACTTTTATTTCCATAATATAAATTTCAGGAAGAAAGATTTTTACACTAAAATATTTATGTATTTTAACTTTAATAAACACCTCCAGATTACATATTTAAAAGATTATTATTCTCTCTGGCAACAAATTTTCTCCCACATCATTATCAGCCAATGGATACTCTAGTCCTTTGAATTATTTGCTTATCAGGAGATAAAATTAAATCTGTATCAATGAAATACACTCAGCTCCATGAAACAGATAATCCAACTAGACATGTTCACTGAAGAAGAGGACTTCTTTCCCTTCATACCGCTCCATATATTAGATGGGAAACATGTCTGGGAACCTCTGCAGGAGACTTCCCCTAGGTTATCATTGACTGGGGTGTAGTCACATGGCCATGCCTAAACAAGGGGGATTAGATCACCATGGCTGGCATACACCAGTCATTCTCAAAGTGCCACTTCTAGACTAGCAGCATTAGCATCACCTAGAAACTTGTTAAAACTGCAAATTCTCAAGCCTCACTCAAGACCAAGTGAGTGAGAAATGCCAGGAGGGAGCTCAGCAATTTGTGTTTCAAGAAACCCTCTAAGTGATTTCAACGTACACTAAAATTTGAGACCACTGGCTTAGCCAATCATGATTTGACCCCTAGGGCTGAGGAGGGAATCAACCTTGTTGATTACCTGAACAAAGAAAAGGCACCTGAGCAAAATTGAATCTCTGCTAGAAATGAAAATTTAAAAAAAAGATCAGATGAGAAGTCTGACTGTTGAGTAAGCCCCACCAATGTCTTCCACATAACTCAATGCTCTTTATCTTGGATTACCCTGACTAATCTCACAACATCCTTCATACCTTCATATCCACCTATTTCACTCTTGTATGATTGGTACACAGCTACTCCCTATTTTATTGAAACTTCATTTCCCATGACCCTTCTTTTTCTCTATCAGTCGTGTCTTAATCCATTTCTTTTTAACTAGGCTATACTCCATTGTACATCACTCAACTATTTTACCAGCACACCAAATCTCCAGATTATTCACCGTCTTCCATTAACATGCCTTAAATACTACCTCAATCATATAATTACCTTTTCTGCAGCTACTGAGAACTGCCAAAGAGAACTGGTCAAATGTAGAGGATTAGAGGTATTATTATTTGTTTTAATATTCATCTATTACCTCAAATACTTCCTTAAAATATTCCTACCTTGTCTCTTTCTAATCTCCATTGATGAGTATTCCTTTTCCTCATTATTTCCATCTTAATTGCTGCCATACTATGCATCATTTGAACCTGGGAGGCAGAGGTTGCAGCGAGCTGAGATTGCACCACTGCACTCCAGCCTGGGTGACAGAGAGAGAGTCTGTCCCAAAACAAAACAAAACAAAAAACAAACAACAACAAAAAAGACCTTTTACCCAATACTTAATGACAAGGTATGACTTGCAGAGCTCTATTAATATTGCAATTGCATACTGTTCTCTTACTTTCAGAAAATAGCCTGATAGCCTTACTTACTACCTTATTGAGAAAATAGAGAAATCATTATTACGTATCCCCAACGTCCTTCAGGAAACTCATCTTTCCTGCCTCCAACCTTGCTCTGCTTTTTGTAGAACACACACCCATACACAAGTGCTCTGTACCTATAAAGATATCCTCATTCCATCCTATGCTTACTTTCTTTCTTCCTTTCTCTGTGAAGGATACTTTTTCTCCCACCTTCTTAGAGCTGATGCCTACATTTGTTTTTAATTCATTGATTCCTGCCTACGTTAGTTTCTTATTGTTGCTGTAATAAATTACCACAAATTGGGGGCCCTAAAACAATACAAATTTATTCTCTAACCATTTTGGAGGTAGTGGTCCAAAATCAGTTTGCCTTGGCTGAAGTCAAGGTGTTGGCAGGGCTAGTTCCTTCTGGGGTCTTCATTTTTTTCTTTTATTTTATAATATTGTGATTACATTGGGCCAATCCAGCTAACCCAGGAAAATCTCTTCATGGCAAAATTCTTAACTTAATCACACCTGCAAAGTCCCCTGTACCATGGAAGGTGACATATTCTTAGGTTCTGGGGATTAGGACATGGACATCTTTACACTCTTCTGTATACTACACTGTCTCTTCCTGTCTCTTCTAGATTTTTGCTCCATAGAGTCGCTTCTGTTCTGCATCCTCAATGTTCCCTTCTCTTCTGGATTCTTCTTTTTAGCCTGTAAACCTGCTTACATTTCTCTCATCTTAAAAATTATTTTCTGGCTGGGCATGGTGGCTCATGCCTACAATCCCAGCACTTTGGAAGGCCAAGGCATGTGGATCTCCTGAGATTAGGAGTTCAGACCAGCCTGGCCAACATGGTGAAACCCCATCTCTACAAAATTAATAATAATACAAAAATTAGCCGGGCTTGGCAGCATGTATCTGTAATCCCAGCAACTTGGGAGGCTGAGGCAGGGGAATCACTTGAACCCAGGAGGTGGAGGTTGCAGTGAGCCGAGTTTGCACCACCGCACTCCAACTTGGGCAACAGAGCAAGACTTCATCTCAAAAATAAAAAAAAAAAAGAAAAAGAAAAAGAAAAAAAGAAAAGAAATTCCATTCCTCAGTTTTCTCATCTTCAGCCTTATTGTTCCCATGCCTTTCATAGTCAAACTCCTTAAATTTGGCTTCTTTAGCTCTTATCTCCACTTCTTCACTGTCAAATTGCCCCACAATTCACTGAATGATTTCTCTACCTGCCATTAGACCAACAGAGTTCTTTCTCAAATTGATTACAAACATCTTTATTATTGTAATCTTCTAGTGACATTTTTCCAATCCTTATGTGACATCTTTGCAGCATTTGACATTGTTTCTGACATTTTCTCATACCTGGTGTCAGAAGAACAAATAGTACTTTCTTGATTTTTCCCCCATTACATCATTCTAAAATCTATACTGTGGACTCTCCTTAACACTATGATCCAACATTGGTGTTCTTTGGGTATCATCATTGACCCTTTTTCGTTTTACTATGATGATCTATTTGGATTATCTAGTTTATTCCCTAATTCTATCTATTGTCTATGAAAAGATCTCCAAATTTTTGACTTCTGCTAAATGTCTATCCAACTGCCTGCTGGGAATCTCCACCTGTGTGACCTGCTGGCATCTTAAACTAAGCACATCTGAAACCAAAGCCAAAGCTGCATTTCTCCTTCCTCTATTTCCTTGTTCAGTTATTGGTATCCCAGTCACCTAAATTGGGCCAGAAAATCATCCTTAAACCTTCACTCTTACACCCTACATTTAACTGCCTCTATAGTGGATATAATGGTGGATATTTGCTGGCTCAATATCTATTCCAATCTGTTTCTACTGTGTCTTCTTGTACTCAAAAATACCTGCAAACTAAACAATGATGTTTCCTAGAAGCCCTTGAAGCTAGATCTGATTGTGATTTATGTTCCACTAACCAGACATATTTATGTGAGGCTTGGTTCAGAACTGAGCTTAGAAAGGAGAAAAGTAGACAACAAGGCATCCACTTTGCTGGTGTATCTTACAACAGACAACTTGGTTGTTCCAGCAACTTCCCAATTGATCAATTGGTTATTATGCTCACAACAAGAGAAGCGACTCCCTTGGCAGCCCAGTTCTGTTGTGTAACATTGGGAATTATTTCTAGAAATTCAGTCCCGTATCTGATTCTTTAGCCCTTCCAAACATTCTTTTAACCATGTATACTCTGTTAAAAAAAATTCTTTCTGCTTAATCTGGCCAGAATATATTTTGTTCTCTGCAACCGAACCTTAAGATATTGAGCTGCAAAATTATATGGGTGTTTATTCCTAAAAATATGCTAAAATCGCTCATGTCTGTCCCTTGCCTTAGTTCAGGCCCTTACTGTTTCTTGTCTGGGCAATTGCAATGACTTTCTAATTGTGAAAACTAATCACATCTCCCTACATACATAAACTTCTTCAAATATACTTTATCCACAAAAGTTAAACCCCAGAGTCTTTATTAAAATGGCAGGCAAATTATTTTTTTCCCATCTGTTCTACCTCACTTCCCGACAAGCTTCTATGCTCATCTCGTGTTCCAACCATCAAGCTCCAAGCACAGCTCATCATGTTGTGCCTGTGTGATTCCTCCTCTGTGTTCCACCTTGCGGTTACCTATGGTGCTTTCAAGGTCCAGCTTCAATATTTTCTTCTCTATAAAACCTTCCTTAACTCATCCTGACCAAGATGGACCTCTTCTCTCTGTGCACTGCATTCTTGCTTATCTGCTTTTCTATCTGTCTTTTCGAGCCTTCATTTAATCCAAAAATCATGCATAGTCATGTACTGTGTAATGTTTCAGTCAATAACAGATTGCATATACCACAGTGGTCCCATAAGATTATAATATATTTTCACTGGACCTTTTCTATGTTTAGATTCACAAATACCACTGTGTTTCAATTGCCTATAGTATTCAGTACACTCACATGAATCGAGCTGTAGCCTAGGAGCAATAGGCTATTGCATGTGGCCTAGGTGTGTAGTAGACTATACTGTCTAGGTTTTTTGTAAACACATTCTATGATGTTTGTACCATGACAGAACTGCCTAAGGATGCATTTCTCAGAATATATTACTGTTGTTAAATGACACATGACTGTATGCACATCTCTGTACTCCTGTGCCCACTCAGGACATAGTCCATATGGTACTTATGCCTCAGTAAACATTTGAATGATATAAATATCTCCAATAGAAAACAGAAGAAACAGGAGAGTGAAATTTAGCCTTCACTGTCAACAAATATTTAACAAATGTCTACTAAGTTAGATTCTAGGCATATGGTAGTGAAAAACAAATCTTTCTTGGAACTTATTGTCTATTTGGGGAGAAAGTTAAAAACAAATAACAAAATATGAACAAAATAATGACAATTGGTAATAAATGCCCTGAAAGAAACAAACAAGGGACTAAAGAAGAGTTGAAACCCTGAGATTTATAAAGGAAATTTCAGCTTAGAAAAGACAGAATCAAGCCTGAATGCATCCAAAGGGAAAGCTCAGTAGGAATTAGATCCTTTACAAGATTCCTTGCTGATTGCCCCCATCTTTGCTTTATTCCTCTATCCTTATGCTCACAACTCTTGTAGAGTACATCCATTCTCCAGTACATCATCTCCTTTTTGTAAACCCCTATCCTCTCTTCAGAGTCAAGTTCCCATCCTGATTCCCCAAGCCTGAATTACCTAGTCTCATAATAATGCCTTCGAGGTTTCTGCAGGACACGCCAGCATAGGAGCAAGCCACACGCCGACTCCTTTAGCTCTCCATATCAGTGTGGGTCATACTAATGCTTCTTAGCTTTCCAGAGGCTTGATGGATGTCTGTTGGATGGTTCTCTCACCTCCTCCCTCTCTCTCTCTCTCTTTCACACACATAAACACACACACACACACACACATACACACACACACACATTCAGTTTCACATATACCAATGGTAAATATTAATTCTTAGATTTTAAACCCAAATAAAGAAACATCCTCCTCAAATGCCTATAATTTGCAAGTTTGTCTCTCTCTCTCTCCATGGGGTTAAGTCTTACCATTGCTACTGAGCCTCTTCTGTGTCCCCAGTATGTGCTTCATGCTGGGGACACAGAAACAAAGACCAAAAGTCCTACTTTCACACACTGATTGCCCAGTGAGAGTCTTATCCACCTCAAAAATATCTTTTGCATCTCCAGTCTTTTCTCTCCATCTCCATCCCCTTGAGTCTTCACTGCTTTCCTGGTACAGTTTTCTCTGGCTGCCCTGAGCTTGTGACTGTCTCAGTTTTTCTAGCACTTGTTAAAATAGACCTTATGTTATTATTAATGTCTGTTTCTCCACTAGACTGCAAGGTCTTTGAGGGATGGGATCCAGGTTTGCTTCCCTGTACCTAATACAATGCTTCTCAGATAATAGATGCTCAATAATTTTTTTGAGTAAACATCTCTTAAGCTCAGAAAAGACTCTCCAAGTGACATTGAGTGACTTTCCAAACTCCCATTAAATATTAGAGATAGGTATGAGCCACTTCTTTTGCTGTTGGGGAAACTGAAGTTCTAAGAAGAGAACTTGCATTTGTAGTCTTTTTCCTTTCAAAGCTCTTTTGTGTGTAAAAGAAATTTTGTACAGTAAAGAATGATCTCTATGTAAATGACTATCATTTATTATGCTATCCCTGGGGCAGAGTCATGAAATAACTTGTATTGAATGACCCCACTTCACAGATGCAGACACTGACAGAAACAGAGCATTAGTGTTTGATCTAGAGCCAACCAACCACTCAAGGTTCAGCCACTCAGGACTCAGTTCTTTATATGCAAGCACTGTAAGAACTTGGTGAATTATCTTTACATTGATGATGGCTTTCTCTAGGCTTCCTACCTGTGGCTAAAAGAGCACAAGGGGAGGAGTCAAAGTACCTGGGTTTGAAGCTTGACTCTACTACAACTAGGTCTGGGTTAGCTCCAAGTCCCAAAGTCATGATACTTGCTATGTCCGCTTCTTATATCAAGTGAACTAATACATACCTAAATCCTGCAATCTGTTTGAGCTGTGTGTGGGGTACCATTTCCATTTTTTCTCTAGGCCTTATAGATCACTTATGGCAAATACTGTGTCTTCTGGCTTTGCAACACCAAATTTGAATAGTTAATTTACTGCAAGACATTGTATGAGTCCTAAATCCATATTAAACTAATAAAGATATATAAATAAATAATGCTAAAATAAATCCAAGAACAAAAAGGGAGGAAGGAAGGGAGGGAGAAAGGAAGGAAGGAAGGAAGGAAGGAAGGAAGGAAGGAAGAAAGAAAGAAAGAGAAAGAAAGAAGGAAGGAAGGAAGGAAGGAAGGAAGGAAGGAAGGAAGGAAAGAAAGAGAGAGAGAGAAAGAAAAAGAAAGACCAAAGAGAAAAAGTGATTCATCTATTCCAAATCTCCTAACAGTAGAAAAAAAACTCCCAGCATTTTGGTAGCCTCCTTTTTAAAAAAATTACTCCAAACGTAAAATAAATATAGAGGTCTAAACACACAGCTAACGAAATCCATTGTAACAACTCAAATTCATTTGCACCAAAAATAACAAAAACTTTTGGCTTTCAGTTATATAGATCTATGTCTGGTTACTCATTCCTTAAAACAGGATCTGTAAATCAAGTTGCTGACATTTGAGTGGTGGCTGGAGTCCATTTTCAATTTCATTTCAGTTCATGTAATTACGTTCAATTATGGTTTAATAAATTGACAATATCAAATTAATACTTTCTTTGAGGTTTGAAAAACCCCAGACACCACAATGTTTAAGAAAAATTCCTTTAACCTACTGCATCGTGTCTCATCCAGTCGCTGACACAGAGTCCTGCCCTATCTCGGAAACTCCTCTCCACGACTATCTGCAGAGGAGACAGCGTTGAGAGGAAATGTTTAAACTGAATACATCCAAGTAGATGTGGATAAAGACCCAAGTAGCTTTTCCTAAAGGCAAGGCACTCATCCTGCTCTCCTGTTTGCTAACATCATCATGCAAAACCCAGTGAGTTTTCAAAGGTTAGGGACCAGCCACTGCTTCTGCATGAGGCAGGGAGACCTGCACTATGGCCACATCATCAGATTCAATGGCGTGTCCCAAGGCAACGCCTGTCCTTTCAGGCTGAAAGCTTCATTTGTCTTCAGTTCTGCCGAGACCCCAGAGACAGAGCTGCTTTGACAGCCTCCCACTCTCTGAGGGGTCACCTGTCGCCTTGCCCAGGTCAAGGGAGGTCAGCTTCTCAACGGGAATTTTTTTAAAAAGGAGGCAGGCACGGGTCTGTCCATAAAAGGACCTCTTTGAGGTTGGTGGGAAAAAAAATGCAATGCATTTTGTGTTCCCAGTTAGACCCTCTGGAACGAGGCCGCCTGAGAACAGCCCTGTGAACAGTTCCTACTGGAGGACGGCCAACAGAGGCCACCCAGATGCTTTTCACAGGACCTCTAGCTGCCTCTGCTAACCCAGAGGCAGACGAAATTGGAGTCAGGGCGGCCACCTCCTGCTCCTGTCTCCCCACCCCCACCCCTGGGCGGCTGCTGAGCAGCACAGGACTTTACTGAACCAGCTGCCTCGTGACAGGATAAAGCAATTTAGGGTCAAGGACAGGAAACCAGATTTGCACAGACAAGCACGATGAAAAGCTGCCATTTGCTGATGACCATATGGAGCCTTCACTCTTCTCCTCCCTTCTCTTCCATTGAAAAGCAAGCCACACACGACTTTCCCACCCAACAACCCTTTCACTCAATATACCTGCTGGAAGAGAGTTCAGTCACATTTTGACACAAGTAGCAGGCCCATATGTAGTTCCTGTGAACATTTCTTCTGTCCCTTTTCCTCCTTTCCTTCCCTCTGAAGGCCTCGGGCACATCCAGTGGGTACCCTGTGCTGGACTTGTGCAATGTGGAAAGGCAGGGGCAAGGGCAGCCACGGGCAGTGCTCAGCTGTGGGAAGGAGCCTTGTGAGGAGCCGCCTCCTCTTTTCTAGGAGAGAGAAAAGAACTGCCTGTTCTCTAGCCTTCCTCCCCAGGAATCAAAGAGCCTCCCCACACAGGGCACCCACCTCTGAACAGCCGGCCCGCCTGACAGCTCACCTGAACTAAGTGTGCCTTCCCTTCCCTTCCTGCCGCCCCACTCCTCCGCCCACTGTGACAAACCTGAATGTGCTCTTGAATTTTATTCTTTGTTCTTTGGGCTTATGCTTTGCTTCAATCTCCACAAGACAAAAATGTTAATTTGCTTTTTTCCAAAGCCAATTCAGATATCCCTTTCTGTGTGAAGCCTCTGGATGTGTTCAGGTATTCCCTCCTCCTACAATCTGTATTTACAACTACTACGGATTTGTAATGAAGTTCTTTAGCTATTGCCAGGGAAGTGTGGATTTTAAGGCTCATCTTGAAGCACTGCACCATGGATGCCTCATCAATGCTTCTAAACTGATGCCCCTTGTGACTAAATCCAGGCATTTTGGGGGATGACTGGAGGACACTGAACCTAACAATCCCATGGGTTAGAGCTCGTAATTTTGGCTTCATTTAAGCAGTACCCTAACAAGCCCTTTAGCTGACCAGCCCCAGCTCTTAGTTACCAACAGGCAGCACAGTCTAAGATGAACTGACTCATTATCATCTGGGAGCGCAGATTCGGGACCACGGCATCTAGATACAAACCTGTACAAGAAAATTCAGGAGGGAAACAGAAGAACTCCACCATCATCCCCTTACACAGCCTTTTGTGGCACCAAGACTTTATTAAATTCGGTGTGTGTTCTTGTGGAATCTGCACATGTTCTTATTGTTGCTTCTTTAAGCCTGAAGCAATCTTGCCTGTCTCAGCTCTCTTGTTCATCAGAGACTGATGGCTGCCAGTTACTGTTTAGTTGCTGGTAGGATGCTATTTGAAGGAAACACATCTGAGGATGCTTATGCTGCTAAAGTATCTTCTTAGTTGGATAATGCAAGACAGCACATTTTGGGAGGTGGAAGACACACAGTGGCAGTTCAGAAGGAAGACAAAGAGGAAACAGACCGCTGACTCTGGTGGGAACCTGGGTGGTTTGTGGTGTCCCTCACATAGAGACACAGATCCTAGCAAATTACCACAATGCCAAACAGAGTGCCACGACAGACAGAATGGAACCATGTCCCTCCTTTGTCCAACAATTAAGAGAAAAGTTAATGGTATTTGCTTTTGCTGTTTTCAGCCAAGAGCATTAAAAGTATGTCTAGTTTCCCCCTTAAGATGCATTCTAAACATTTCTCAGGTGAAGCGCATGGAGGATATATGCTACCGTGGAGCTGCAGCCACTGTCTCAAGCAGTTCATGTTTCCTTTTGGGACTTGTTTCCCATCACGTTCCTACTTGCTAATTCCTCCAACTTGTCTTAGGTCACTGGGAAGTCTCTGAGTTGCTCACCTATTGTTTCTCGTTTTAAATTCCAGTTCCTTCTCAGCAAGCTCATCACCTGTACGGTAGGGCTCCACGAAGCTCTTCAGAGCTTGCCGACTCTGCTTCTGGGCGTTGCTAAAGGAATGGATTATAGCGCTCCCATTTTGCTGTCCCTGGTCATTCATGTGGTCATATGCAGCTCCATGACATCACCAAGTGAGCGCATCACATGTCTGGTGTGTGCAAATTCCCTTACCAATTGTTTGTCATTGTTTTGATGGAAAAATAAGAAAAAATAAGGGTAAGGGCACACCTCATCTTTTGTGTACTGCAAAGATCACAGATATTTTACAAAAACACATTGCAGACACCAAGTACTTCTTAGACTATTGAATAAGTTGTAAGAAACTCCTGAGCTTGTTTCCCAAGCCCCTCTCTACCCTTCTCCCTGAGATACCTCAGTTCTGAACTTGAGATCAGACTGGAGATTAGGAAGCTTCAAAGGCTATTTATACAAAACACATACAACATGCTTAGGTTCTGCTGTAGAAGACAATACTCTTTGAAACTTAAAAGTCAAAATCCCCCCAAAAACTTTTTATGAATGCAAGGATAATAATCTCTTATAATAATGAGAAATCATCTTTGGAAAACTTTAAGTTATGGCTTTGTCAAATAAAGCATATACATATGTGTGTATAGATACACACACACACACACATATACATATACGTATACATATATTAGACCTATAATGTCCCCCTGGCAATCCACAGGAAGTACAGTATGCATGAACAGACAAATGGATGCAGAGATCCTCTCAAATGATTAAGATGGAAATGTATAATATATTTCTCAAAAAAAAACTTTGTGAAAAAAAAAACAAAAACCTCTGGGATGGTCTTCTCAATTCCCAAAAAGCTCAAGATGACTTTGGGACATAGTAAAACCTAAAAGAAAGGAAACCAAATAAAATCTCCAGGATCATCACATGGTAGGAAGTCAATTTAAAACTGGGAATTTAAGAGCTGTGACCTCTGGCCATCCCAGATTCCATCCTTTGTCCTTGAGACCCTGAGTCTTGTCCCATGTAACAGTCTCTGAGGAGCCTTGGTGACACTAATTCATTCATGTATCCAGTTTATTCAGGAAGTGTTTGCTTAGGCATTCACTATTTTAGTACATGGTGTTAAGTATTGTTGGATTTACAAAGAGTAATAATCATAGAGAAGATTCACTGAGTGACTACTAATCACTATAGTAAGTGTTTTATATGCATTTCTCACTTTATTTCTCACAATTCCACACTATGAAGTAGATATGATGGTTATTATTAGATTATTTCAACTTACAGGTGAGAAAACTGAGACTTGGATTGGCCAACTTACCAAGGACATAAATCTGTTAAGGGGTTTTCTGGAATGCAAGTGCAAATAATCTGACTCCAGAGCTCATGTTTTAACCACTACTCAACACTACACAAGGACATAACCAGCCCTGAGGTACTTACACTTTAGTGGAGGAGGGAAAGCACATCAACTTGTAGAGATACTACAAGGCACTGTGCTGTAGAGCAGGAGCTTAGGAGTCTGGAGTTTCCTGGAGCTGGGCTATATAAAGGTGAAATCACCCATGGCTGAGGTAACCGTAGGTAGCTTGAGAGGGAGACAGAATTTGAGCTATACCTTGAAGGGTAGGTAGGATTTTATCGTTGTATCATTATCTCAATTCAAACCTGAATAAAACAAAACAATTTGTAATTGTCCTACTCTTTCTCATGCCCTAGTCATGGAGTCATTTTTTAGCTCAATACTACCTTATATGAAGTCTTTCAAAGCATTTGAAAAGACTACTGAGTTTATCTTCTCTTCTGTTCCTACAACTGCCAAATTGATTCAAAGCCTCATGTCTTCATCCTTTCTGTGCTGCTGTCACAGAATACATAAAGAATACATAACAGAATTGATAAAGAAAATAAATTTCCTCACAGTTCTGGAGGCTGGGAAGTCCAAGACAGAGGGGCTGGCATCTGGCGGGGGCCTTTCTACAATGTTCTTAACAAATCAGAGACATTACAGTAAGGGATATAGGAATTCCCTTTCCCTGTCCACTTGAAGGAATCAAAGCATTTTATCAACAGAAAAGTGGAAACATTTTCATTTTAGATATTTAATTTCTCAGTTTTTCAAACACATTTTATTTGACTTTTGGACAACTGACATGCTGAAGCCAAGGTTCATTTCAGCCTTCTGGTCCCATGAGTTTGGAGGTGGAAGTTTGGGAATACATTTTTAAAAAATGTACTGTGTATAAACGCTGATCTAGCACATGATAATCATTTTCCATTATCAAGTAAATACCATCACTTTTTATTAATATTCTTTTGGTTGAATTAACACTAAACATTTCTACATTGAAATTAGTATTCTATTAAGTCAGGAGGGTGAAAAAATAATTGCAGAAGTGAAAATAAAGTAACATGACATTTGCTGTGAAGTTGTCACCAAGGAGTTTCCATAAAGAAATAATAGATAAAATGCAAACATGGAAAAGGCAAATAAATGTTCTATAGCAGTGGTCTCCAACCTTTTTGGCACCCAGGACCACTTTCATGGAAGACATTTTTTCCATGGACAGGGGAGGGAGGGATGGTTTGATGTTGATTCAAGTGCATTACATTTATCATTAGATTCTCATAGCGCATGCACAACCTAGATCCCTCACATGCCCAGCTCACAATTATCACGTGCTAGATCAGCTCACAATAGGTTCACACTCCTATGAGAAACTGGCTGATCTGGCAGGAGGTGGAGCTCAGGAAATAATGCTTGCTCACCTCCTGCTGTGTGGCCCAGTTCCTAACAGTACTCTTCTGTGGCCCAGGAGTTGGAGATCCCTGTTTTATAGTTTTTTTCCCCCTAAAAATGGCTTAGGTAATATTCTCCTGAAACTTAAAAAAGGAAGATAGAAATCATGATTATTGAAAAAGAAATTCGAAATTAGGAATTAGTAGTAGCGTAACTGAACAAGGCCTAATCAACCATCTTTTTCATGAACACTAAGCACTGACTAGAGAGTTCAAGAATGAAAGATCCTCTGAGTCCTTGGGGTCTTCCTGACTCCTCCTATGCCCTGCTGACTCCTCCATAAGATGTCCATCCCTTCCCTTTCATCCATTCTCTTGTTTCTCTCAGATCCTGGCCCTGCCCACCATCAGACCCTCTCAACACACAATATATTCACAAATGATAAGCTCACCCAGTACCCCATCCACAGAGAATTGGAATTTGGGTTTTCTAGCACTCCCTGTTCTTGTTTCATGCCCTTTTAGAGCCCCAGAAGTCACAGAATTTGGTCTAGACTCCATTCCCCACAAATGCCAATGACAGCAAAGGCTTCCAAGTCTCCAGGTCAGCTTCCCTAGGAAACCACCACAGGCTCTGACTCCCCACCCTGGAGACTTACAGGGAGACACCCAATCGTTCACTCTCAATGCCTTGTTTTCATGAACTAGGAACTCTCATTAGAAAATGATGAAAAGTTACAGGCTCCCTAGTGGCATGTGGTAATTTTGCTTTCCATCCTCACCTATTAGTTTTCTACCATCTCAATGTTCACTCTTTTTTCAAGCGATTCTCCTGCCTCAGCCTCCTGAGTAGCTGGGATTATAGGCACATGCCACCACGCCAGGCTAATTTTTGTATTTTTAGTAGAGACGGGGTTTCACCATATTGGTCAGGCTGGTCTCAAACTCCTGACCTTGTGACCCACCCATCTCAGCCTCCCAAAGGGTTGGGATTATAGGCGTGAGCCACCGTGCCCAGCCTCACTGTTCACTCTTATACCTGTTCACTCTTATACCTTTCTTATACCTTATACCTCAGACCCCAACCTGTATCCCAATACATATGATATAGGCAACAGCTAGCTCAACTGAAGGAAAGATGAATTTACTGACAAAGAGTAGGCCATGACACCCAGTGGGGCCAAGAATGTGTAACTGGAACACAAAAAAGATGGTAAAACATTAAGGGAATAAAGACAAGAATACCTGACTTTGGCTTTAAACAACTCTTAAGAATAAGCCAGTATAGAACACTGCCCCTTTTTGGGTTAAGACAAAATAGTGAACGACTTAGTGAGAAGAGATTTGGGCTCCAGACAAGGGAAGTGTAGGAGACATATAGGATATAATTATGATGTGATTTTAAAATTGTGGTAAATGCAAGGTCAACCTAGGATCATTTCCCAAAATGTCCCCAGACATTTTGCAAGCAAGACAACTCTGCAAGCAAGAGAGATACAATGGTAAAACATCCACCATCAAGGGTGATGCTGCTTTGCTCTCAAAGCCCAGAACACAGAAGAGTCTAAGTAATAGAAGAGTGGGTTAGAAGATAGAGCTGTAGATCCCAGTATCTGGCTCTGGACATGTGCTAGGCTGACTGCATGGGCTCGCCTGGGCAACTTAAAAAAAAAATAGGGCTACCTGGGTTCAATCCCCAGAGATTCCCATTTAGGAGGTCTGAAGTGGTAATCAGGAATCTACATTTTTAAAAATGATTCCTGGCTGATTTAAATGTACAGCCAGAATTGTAATCTACTGGGCTAGAAGCCTCACGTACTGAGTTCAGTGACTGACGTCCCCTGCTAGTTTGTTGACTGTCTCTCAAAATGTCCATAGGATGAAACAACAAGGAGCGAAGGCTTGACAAGTAGATGTATGAATGTAAGGATGCTTGTGGTTAGAGCAAGGACAGACTGCCTGAACAGGATATCATTAAAGAAGAAATAAGCAGGCCTGACATTAGCAGAAGAGTTGCAGGGAAAGTGTGAAACTTGCACAAGAAAAGAAAAAAGCCCCTCAGAAACAACTGCTGAGAAAACGTTACATATTAGTGAACAACAGAATGGCAACAGAGCTAGTGTCATTGAGCCATGCCTTCCTCTCTTCATCAGTGTGCTAGATCCTCAACCCAATTGTCTGCAGTAATGTCTTCCCTACTTCATCTGCTTTTAACCTCCTTTAATGACACTGCATTTCCTATTTTCAAAATACACTCACCATTTTCAATCCTCTTTCTCACTAGAATGCAGAGTAATATTTTAAGAGCGCATTGTGGAGCCAGCCATCCCTGGGGCTCAAATCCTGATGTAATTCCTTGCTAGTTGCCCTCATCTTTGAGAAATTACTTGAGCCTCAGGCTCGTGCTCTGTTGAGAGGTTTAAATGTATTGAGCTAGACATTTGATGAGTTGTCACTGCCATTCTTCTCATTTATCCTTCTGCTGCATTAGTCGCTGCACTTTTTTCTTGAAACAGTCTTTCTTTGTGGTCTCCTCAGCACTGCATTGCCTACTCTTTTTACTTTTTTTATTATTATACTTTAAGTTCTAGGGTGCATGTGTACAACGTGCAGGTTTGTTACATAGGTATACGTGTGCCACGTTGGTTGGCTGCACCCATCAACTCATCATCTACATTAGGGATTTTTCCTAATGCTAATCCCTCCTTCAACCCCCCAACCCCTGACAGGCCCTGGTGTGTGATGTTCCCCGCCCTGTGTCCATGTGTTCTCATTGTTCAACTCCCAACTATGAGTGAGAACATGCAGTGTTTTTTTTGTTTTGTTTTGTTTTGTTTTGAGATGGAGTCTCACTCTGTCGCCCAAGCGGGAGTGCAGTGGTGCAATCTTGGCTCACTGCAACCTCTGCCTCCCAGGTTCAAGCAATTCTCTGCCTCGGGCTCCTGAGTAGCTGGGATTACAGGTGCCCTCCACCACTCCTGGCTAATTTTTTGTATTTTTAGCAGAGATGGGGTTTTACCATCTTGGCGAGGATGGTCTTGAACTCCTTACCTCGTGATCCAGCCTCCCAAAGTGCTGGTGTTACAGGCGTGAGCCACCATACCTGGCCTGCATTATCTACTCTTAATCCTACTCCTATAGTGCTCTTTCTCAAGATTTTCTCTTTTTATATCCTTTTGTCTAATTGTGTGTTTTCCCCAAGACAGCCAAAATATAACTTCTACTTGAAAGACTGTCCCATTTGTTCCTCTCTTCCAGGCCGAGTTACGGGCCCCTCCCTATTGATGACAGTGGTGGCACATCTGGACCTATGAAGCCAGCAGGAGCTGGGAACAAAAGGAAGCCCCACTCTCTTCCAAGTTGGAGTGGCAGGAGCCTCACTCTCCCAGACACAGCTGCAGCCACCCAGCCAAGGCTGCTGACCCAGGCATCTCTGCATTCTTGGGGGCCTGGGAAGCCCCCTGAAGACTCAAAAGTGTCTGTTCCCACTGTCTCATTGTTCCCTACTCCTGGAGCCTGCTCTGATTTCAGAGTGAAGTTGTGGCTGAGCCTGGGCACTATCACAACCCAGTTGGGTGTGCACAAGTTCAGGGCAATGCTGACAAGCCAGCCCCAAGCCACTTCAGCCCTTTCCAGACTTTGAGTGCTGATGAGCACTGGAGAGAGGCCAGGGGGGAGCTAAAAGTGGCTCGGCAAGGGCCTGCGGGCACCCCTCACCATGAACAGCCTGAGCACCATGACACCATGGACATCATGGATGACAGGATAGCAGAGCCAGGAGGCAGACAGGCTTCTGTGCAGAAAGGGGTGGGTATCCAGTGAAACCCCACCTTCAGGTCAGGGATGGCCTGAGGCCTGGAGGCCAGGCTGCCAGTTCTGTGTACCAGAGTGAGAACTTATGGTGATATTTCCAGGCCTGCCCATGTCTGCCTATGGATCAATCAGCACACACTTATTCCCCTCTGAAGCCTGTAAAAACCCTAGACTCAGCCAGACTCAGGCAGACGATGGGACAACCTCCCTGCAGAGAGAAGCTACCCACTGGGGGTCTCCTCTCTGCTGAGAAATGGACACTTCATTGAACTGACCTGCCTACAAGGAGGAGCTACCCACTTTGTGTCTCCTCTGGGCTGTTTTGTCGCTTAATAAAGCACCTCTTCACTTTGCTTACCTTCCACTTGTCTGTGTACCTCATTCTTCCTGGACACGGGACAAGAACTCAGGACCTGCTAGATGGTGGGGTTGAAAGAGCTGTAACACAAAGAGGGCTGAAACATGCCCCTTGCTCGCCATGCTGCAGGTGACAAGCAGGATAGAAGAGAGAAGGAGAGAAGGGCTGCAGCCCTTCAGGGAGCCCAGACTTAGGAGCTCCCTAGGCTAGGGTAGTTACACCCTCTTTGGGGCTTTGCAGTTCCTGGCATCTCCAAGATTCTGGGTACCACTGCATTCCCTGGTGGCAATGTGGAAGCTGCTTTTGGTACACCTGGTCCAGCCACAGCCTCACAAGGAACTGGTGCCCAGGCTGGCACCTGGAGTTGCCTGCCCTGCCACATCCAGTGTGCCTGGCTGCGTGCAGCGGGCAGACCCCATGCTTACTCACTCACATACCCCTTGCCACTCTGCATATGGCTCACCCTTGATAGGCATGGGATCCAGGCCGGTAGCATGAGCCTAGCACAGCCTACCAGGCCAAGTGGGCAGAATGAGCCCAGTGGTCCCAAGCAAAACTCAGGCAAAGGCACTAGGGGCCACAGAGGTGTCTGGCAGAAAAAGTGACACCCCAAGGATCCTGTGACACTATGGGGTCCTCATTAGACCCTCCTCATCTGGACCCCGCACTGCCTTTTGCATACTAATTATGGTGCAGTGTTATCTTCGTTTCCTGCCAGATGGTGAGCTTTCTGAGGTGGGTGGAGGGACAGACTTACTGTGCCTGGAGCAGAGTTCTCTGTAAATATCCTTGGAAAGAGATGAAAGATTGAAAAATAATAAATGAAGTCCTCTGTTTCCAAAGTGTGTGTAGAGCATACAGGCTAACCAGTCTTGTTATCCCATCCCCTTGCCAGTGATTCTTTTGGGGATGGGCAAATCTAAGTCAGTTTGAGCCATTGAAACACCAGATGAGGCTTACTGAAACTTCCTGGGAAATAGAACCAAGTTTCTCTTATTCCTGCTGAGTACAAATGGGAACATATTGGTCCCAGTTGCTACTGATGGGCAACTCATGACCTTGAGGAACGCCAGCCTCATGATGTTGCCAATGCTGTGGATATCAGAGTGAAGATATGGGAAAACCCATGGTCTCAGGGGATCTTGTTGAGTCACGTAAGGACTGGTATAGTTGTAGCTATTAAATATTTCCCCAAAACATCAACTGACCCTGAAGCCCCATCATCCTCTGGACTTTATGTTACATGTGAGAATATATGTAATAGAAATAGAGTATTTTATGAAACACTAGTTTCCAAGATACAGAAGCACTGCATACTATAATTCTTTTTGGTTTTTGTTTTGTTTTGTTTTGTTTTTTGCATACTACATTTCTTAATTCTGAAGAGAAGTAGACTCAACACAGCTTTACACAAATTCAGCAATTTGGGCAACTCAGTTATACAACTGCCATGTAAATCCATGAGGTGAAAATAAAATATTTCTGTGAGATACTAAGTACTAAAGTCAGGGTTACCATTTTCACACAAAAACTATTTCTGTAGAGAAATATCTGTGGATATAAAATGGATTTCAGACATTCAGCAACCCCCTTTTCCTCCACCCAGAGAGTCAACTTGTAGCCATCTTCCAATGGATGTTAGCAACCATGTTTCAATAGCAAGGAATGTTCAGCAGTGAACAATTACAGTAAATGTGTTGCTCAACCACATATTCATTAACCTGAAAATAGGTACTTTAATTAAATGATTAAATTTTGTAACTAACTGATAGTATAATTGGTGGATGGTTCAATTACTATTGATTCACTTACATTCCATGCTTTAAAATATGAGATAAAATTGTTCTGTTTTAAGCCCCATGTGAAAAATACACCACGAGCAAAGAATATAACACAGTCACCAGCAGGAATATAAGCACTAATATGGCAAAGCTTCTTTTGTTGAATCTTCTGTGCCAACAAGAAGCTTTAGATTAAAATAATTGGACTGCTGATAATTAGCATTTTCTTCAATTCCTTGAAGAAGTTCTGTGGTGTTGGCACAGAATTATGCCCATTTGTTTTTAGAACTACAGTGAGTTGACATTTTGGGGAAATATTTAATAGCTATGACTATACCAGTCCTTACGTGGTCATGGTGATTTTCCCTTTTTAGTTCTCAAACTTTCTCATGTTCTTCTCATCACATTTCCATGAAATAAACACCACAGTTTCTATGCCTGTGACAGGATGCTCTCCCTTAGCATGTTGGTGATTGAGATCTACCATAGGTGTTACAAAAGAACTTCTTTAAAAAGAAGCTAAAATTCGGTTCTAATAGGTTACTAAAAACATTCTACATGTTTTAGCACAAAAATGCTGAAGAAAAGTCAGATAAGGCAGAGTCGTGTCCTCAAGTAGTTCGCCAAATAGAAGTGCCAATTCTTACACAATGGTATGAGAAACACTAAAATAGTTATAAGGTTCTAGTTTTATGAGAAGACAACATGATGTACTACGTATTCCATTTCGCAAAAGCAAGAGTGTTTGGATAAGTTTCACAACAATGAGAACAGGTCCTAGAACCTCAGGATTGAAAGGAAGTTCATCTGGTCCATAGACCCTATCTCATTGACCCATTGACCCAAAAGGTTAAAAAAAAAAAAAAAAAAGAGAAAAGAACATACATCAGACTGTGCATTTCTTATTTTGACACCTTCTTTGTTAGAAAATCATCTTTTTTACTTAGGCAAAATTTGCTTTTGTATGGCTTTCTTACATCATTCTTTGGACCCAAGTGTAATCCTTTTTCACCTGGGAGGTCTTTCAGTCTTTGGGTACGGCAATCATCATCCTCAAGTCAGCTTGTCCTTGAGTTAGTCACTTCCTATTTCTTCATCTGATCTTCAAAGAACACCATTCTAGGTTCCATAGGGAAGTGATAAGGGAGCAAGCCTTAAGGTCGGTCTGCCTGGATTTGAATCTTGGCTCCATCTCTTACTAGTTAGGTGGCTATTTGTAAGTTACTTAAGTTTTCAGAGACCTGGTCTCTTCATGTGTAAACTAGAGGATAATTATAATGCCCATCGCATAAGTGACAAAGAAAGTTAAATGAGAGAATGTAGGTAAAATGCCTAGCATGATACTTGGCATGTTAACAAACATCCAAAAGTTATTAAATATTATTTTTACACATATTATTCATTAGTTGGTCTATACCCCACATTTAAGATGTGGCATTTAAAACAGAATACCATATACTCCACATTTACATTATATATTATTTTGTAATGGATGCACAGTTTTCAGTACATCCAATGTAATAATATTCCATTGCTTGGATGAACTACACTTGATTTATCCATTTGCCTACTGAAGGACATACTAGTTGCTTCCAAGTTTTGGCAATTATGAATAAAGGGGCCACAAGCATCCTTGTGAAGGTTTTTGTGTGGGTATAAGTTTCAACTCCTTTGGATAAATACCAAGAAGCACAATTGCTATATTATATAGTAAGAGCATGTTTAGCTTTGTTAGAAACTATCATATTAGTATGTTTTCATGCTGCTAAAAGAGACATACCCAACACTGGGAACAAAAAGAGGTTTAATTGGACTTACAGTTTCACATGGCTGGGGAGGCCTCAGAATCATGGTGGGAGGTGAAAGGCACTTCTTACATGGCGGTGGCAAGAGAATAATGAAGAAGAAAAAGCAGAAACCCATGATAAACCCATCAGATCTCATGAGACTTATTCATTATCACAAGAATAGCAAGGGAAAGACTGGCCCCCATGAGTCAATTACCTCCTCCTGGGTCCCTCCCACAACACATGGGAATTCTGGGAGATACAATTCAAGTTGAGATTTGGGTGGGAACACAGCCAAATCATATCATTCCACCCCTGGCCCCTCCAAATCTTATGTCCTCACATACCAAAACCAATCATGCATTCCCAAAAATCCCACAAAGTCTTAACTCATTTCAGCATTAACCCAAAAGTCCACAGTCCAAAGTCTTATCTGAGACAAGGCCAGTCCCTTCCACCTATGAGCCTGTAAAATCAAAAGCAAGTTAGTTATTTGCTAGATATAGCAAGGGTACAGGTATTGGGTGAATACAGCCATTCCAAATGAGAGAAATTGGCCAAAACAAAGGGGTTACAGGCCCCATGCAAGTCCAAAATCCAGCAGGGCAGTCAAATTTTAAAACTCCAAAATGATCTCCTTTGAATTCAGGTCTCACACCCAGGTCATGCTGATGCAAGACATGGGTTCCCATGGTCTTGATCAGCTCCACACCTGTGGCTTTGCAGGGTACAGCCTCCCTCCTGGCTTCTTTCACAGTCTGGTGTTGAGTGTCTGCTGCTTTCCAGGCACATGGTGCAAGCTGTAGGTGGATCCTCCATTCTGGGGTCTGGAGGATGATGGCCCTCTTCTCACAGCTCCACTAGGCAGGGCCCCAGCAGGGACTCTGTGTAGGAACTCCAATCCCACACTACCTTTCTGAACTTCCCTAGCAGAGATTCTCCATGAGGGTCCTGCCCCTGCAGCAAACTTTTGCCTGGGCATCCAGGCATTTCCATACATCTTCTGAAATCTAGGTGGAGGTTCCCAAACCTCCAAGCTGCAAGCCATGGCTTAGGGTTTCCACCCTCTGAAGCCACAGCCAAAGCTCTATATTGGCCCCTTTCAGCCATGGTTGGAGTGGCTGGGACACAGAGCACCAAATCCCTCGGCTGCACACAGTGTGGGGACCCTGGGCCCAGCCTGCAAAACCACTTTTTCCTCCTGGACCTCCAGGCCTGTGATGGGAGGGGCTGCCATGAAGGTCTCTGACATGACCTGGAGACATTTTTCCCATGGTCCTGGGGATTAACATTAGACTCCTTGTTACTTATGCAAATTTCTGCAGCCAGCTTGAATTTTTCCTCAAAAAAACGGGTTTTTCTTTTCTACTGCATCATTAGACTGCCCGCTTTCTGAACTTTTATGCTCTGTTTCCCTTTTAAAATGGAATGCTTTTAACAGCACCCAAGTCACCTTTTGAATGCTTTGCTGCTTAGGAGTTTCTTCTGCCAGGTACCCTAAATCATCTCTCTCAAGTTCAAAGTTCCACAAATCTCTAGGACAGGGGCAAAATGCCACCACTCTCTGCTGAAACATAACAGGGGTCCCCTTTGCTCCAGTTCTCAACAAGTTCCTCATCTCCACCTGAGACTACCTCAGCCTGGACCTATCACTATCAGCATTTTTGTCAAAGCCATTTAACAAGTCTCTAGGGGTTCCAAACTTTTCCACATTTTCCTGTCTTCTGAGCCCTCCAAACTCTTCCAACTTCTTCCTGTTACCCAGTTCCAAAGTTGCTTCCACATTTTTGGTTACCTTTTCAGCAACTCCCAACTCTACTGGTATCAGTTTACTCTATTAGTCTGTTTTCACGCTGCTATGAAGACATACCCAAGACTAGGAAGAAAAAGAGTTTTAATTGAACCTACAGTTCCACATGACTGGGGAGGCCTCAGAATCATGGTGGGAGGTGAAAGGCACTTCTTATATGGTGGCAGCAAGAGAAAATGAGGAAGAAGAAAAAGTGGAAACCCCTGATAAACCCATCAGATCTAATAAGATATATTCACTATCAGGAGACTAGCATGGGAAAGACCAGCCCCTGTGATTCAATTACCTCCCCCTGAGTCCCTCCCACAACACATGAGAATTTCTGGGAGATACAATTCAAGTTGAGATTTGGATGTGGACACAGTCAAACTATATCAACTACCAAACTGTGTTCCAAAGTAGCTGTACTATATTGCATTCCTAGTAGCAATGAATGAAATTCCTCTTTTTCCACATTCTTACTAGTATTTGGTATTGTCAGTTATATTAGTCTATTCCTGCACCACTCTAAAGAAATACTTGAGTCAGGGTAATTCAGAAGGAAAGGAGGTTTAATTGACTCATGGTTCTGCAGGCTGTACAGGAAGCATGATACTGGCATCTGCTTGGCTTCTGGGATGGCCTCAGGAAACTTACAATCATGGCAGATAGCAAAGGGAAAGCAGGCTTATCTTACAAGTCCAGAGCAGGAGTGAGAGTGAGGTGGGGAGGTGCTACACCCTTTTAAATAACCAGATCTCATGAGAACTCACACACTATATGGCACCTAGCGGGGATGGTGTTAAACCATGAGAAACCACCCTCATGATCCAATTGCCTCCCACCAGGGCCCACCTCCAGCACTGGGGTTACAATTCAACAAGAGATTTGGGTGGGGATACGGATCCAAACCGTATCATCAGTTTTCTGGATTTTGGCCATTCTAATGTCTCCTTGTCATTTTAAATTTCTCCAATAACATATTATGTGGAGCAATTTTCCATATGCTTATTTACCATCTGTATACGTCTTTTGCTGAGTTGTCTGTTTAAATCTTTTTCTATTTTTAAATCAGGTTTTTCATTTTTTAAATTGTAAATTTTAGCTGTTCTTTGTATATTTTGGAAAGTCCCTTATCAGATATGTCTTCTGCAAATATTTTCTCCCAGTCTGTGACCTATCTTTCTAGTTTCTCAACAGAGTCTTTAACAGAGCAGTTTTAAATTTCATAAAGTCAAGCTTCTTGATTATTTCTTTAATGGATTATGCCACTGGTGGTGTATCTAAAAGGTCATCACCATGCCCAAGGACATCTAGATTTTCTCCTACAGTATCTTCTAGGAGTTTTATAATTTTGCATTTTACACTTAAGTTTATAAAAAAATTTTAAGCTAATTTTGTGAAAGATGTAAAATCTGTGTCTAGTCTTCATTTTATTGCATATAGATATCCAGTTGTTCCAGCATCATTTTGAAAAGACTATCTTGGCTCCATCATGTTGACTTTGCTTCAAAGGGCAAACTGATCTTTGTCAAAGATTAGTTGACTATATTTATATGAGTCTATTTCTAAGCTCTCTCTTCTGTTCCTTGATCGATTCATTTATTCTTTCCCCAATACCACACTTTTCTTTTCTTTTTTTTTTTTTGAGACGGAGTCTCCCTCTGTCGCCCAGGCTGGAGTGCAGTGGCCGGATCTCGGCTCACTGCAAGCTCTGCCTCCCAGGTTTACGCCATTCGCCTGCCTCAGCCTCCCGAGTAGCTGGGACTACAGGCTCCCGCCACCTCGCCCAGCTAGTTTTTTGTATTTTTCAGTAGAGGCGGGGTTTCACCGTGTTAGCCAGTGTGGTCTCGATCTCCTGACCTCGTGATCTGCCTGCCTCGGCCTCCCAAAGTGCTGGGATTACAGGCTTGAGTCACCGCGCCCGGCCCACACTTTCTTGATTACCGTAGCTTTATAATAAGTCTTAAAGTCAGGTAGTATCAGTTCTCTGACTTTGTTCTTCAATGTTGTGTTCAATTTGGGGGGTCTGTTCTGGGTCTTTTGCCTTAATTGTAAGTTTCTCTTTTTTTTTTCCTGGTTTTAGTGGCTGCCCTAAAGTTTATAATCAACATTTACAATTAATTCAGATCCACTTTAAATAATATGCCACTTCATGGGTGTTGCAAGTACCTTACACTAACAAAATATTCCTAATTCTTCCCTCTAGTCATTTATATCATTGCTGTCATTTATTTCACTTATACATAAGCATACATAATTGAATACATTGCTACTATTATTTTGAACAAAATATTATCTATTAGACCAATTAAGAAAAATAAAACTTTTTTCCCTTCACTTATTTCTTTTCTACTGCTTATAATATTATCCCTTTCTTTATATAGTTGTGAATTGCTGACCTATATTAATTTATTTTTCTGTAAATAATTTTTTAAAATTTTTTTTTTGAGACAGAACTACTGGCAACAAATTCCCTCAGTGTGTGTTTGTCTGAGAAGGTATTTATTTCTCTTTTACTTTGAAAGATAGTTTTACAAGATAACAGAATTCTAGATTGGTGGGTTTTTTTCTCTCAACACTAAATATTTCACTCCATTCTTTTCTTGTTTGCATGATTTATTTCTTGCTTGTGTAGGATGTAATTCTTATCTTTGCTCCTCAATAAGTAGGTATTTTTCTCCAACTCTGACTTCTTTCAAGTTTTTTCTCTATCTTTGATTTTCTGCCGTTTGAGGATGAGGATGTGTAGGTCTTTTGACATTTATCCTGCTTGTTGTTCTCTGAGCTTCCTGGATCTGTGGTTTAATGTCCATCTTAGTCTGTGAGGCTATAACAGCATACTATAGACTTGGCAATTTATAATAAACAGAAATTTATTGGTTCACAGTTGTGGAGGTGAGGAAATCCACTATCAAAGTGCCAGCAGGTTTTGCATCTGTTGAGGGCCTGGTCTCCACTCCTAAGATGGCACCTTAAACCCTGCATCTTCTGGAAGAAAGAAACACTGTTCCTTACATAGCAGAAGGGCAGAAGAGCCAAGAGAGAAAGCCCACCAGCAAAAATCCTTTTATAAGATTAAATAATAAATAATAAATAATAATAAATAATAAATAAAAATAAATAATAAATAAATTATTTATTAATAAATAATTAATAAATAATTAACACCAAATGAAGGTCCTCCCTGTCAATACCATTATATTGGCAATTAAATTTCAACATAACTTTTGGAGGGATCAGACATTCAAACCAAAGCAGTGTGTGAAAGTAATTTGGGGGAGATTCTGTCATTATTCCTTCAAATGTTGCTTCTGTTCTTTTATCTCTTTCTTCTCTTTCCGTTATTCACATTACATATATATTACAACTTTTGTAGTTGTCCCACAGTTCTTGAATATTCTGTTTCCTTTTTTTAGTCTTTTTTCTTCTTTTTGCTTTTCAGTTTTGAAGTTCCTATTGACTTATCCTCAAGTTCAGAGATTCTTTTCTCAGTTATGTCTAATTTGTTAATAAACTTATCAAAGACATTCTCTAATTCTGTTATAGTATGTGTGCACATCTCTAGTGCTTCTTTTTGATTGTTTCTTAAATTTTCCATCCCTCTGTTTATATTATCTATCTGTTCTAGCATGTTATCTCCTTATTTCCACTAGAACCCTTTGCATATTATCCATCGTTGTTTTAAACTTGCAGTCTGATAATGCCAATGTGCCTGCCATATCTGTGTCTGGTTCTGATGCTTCAGTTTCTTCAAACTGTTTTTGCCTTTTGATATGACTTGTAATTGCTTTGTTGAAAGTCAGGTATGATGTATAATACTAGGTGAAAGGAAATGTTATACATAGACCTTCAGTAATGCGATGGTGAGATGTAGGAGGAGGGTAAGTCTTCTACAGTCCTATCATTAAATATTAGTCTTTTTAGTGGGCCTCTGCCCCTTGGCTGTGAACTTAATAAGTACCTCTCAGGTTTTTTTTTTTTTCCTCTTCTGGCCTTAGGTGGAGCAGGGTGGCTGAAATGGGCTGGACTTAGTTATTTTTCTTTCCTGGGTTGGTTAGTCACTGGTAAAATCCTAGCAGTTTAGAGTCTGGTAAAATAGTTTCTCTTGAGGACAGGAAGAACAGAGTGCACTAGAACATTTGACAATGGTTTCTTCCCCTCTCTCCCTGCCATAAACAGAGGAGTTTTTTTGTCTGTTTGTTTTTTGTGGTTTTTTTGTTTGTTTGTTTGTTTGTTTTTTTAATCTTTACTGTAATAACCTAGTAGAGCTCCAAGATGTAATACTTACAAAAGTTTCTGGGGTCTTG
Organism: Mandrillus leucophaeus; assembly: GCF_000951045.1. Lineage (NCBI taxonomy): Eukaryota > Metazoa > Chordata > Mammalia > Primates > Cercopithecidae > Mandrillus > Mandrillus leucophaeus. The sequence continues at coordinate 784,851 of NW_012098843.1, read as the reverse complement.
GAGTGTTTTAACTCACAGACTTATCTGCACTAAGCCTTCCACACTTTCTAAATCACAGTTCAGGTTTTCCTACCTTGGTACTGATGCCCTCAGAAGTGGGATTCTGTTTTGGGGTTTCTGCTCCAGTAAGTTGTAATTCTCTGTATCTGTCTGTCTGTCTCTCCAATTTCAGGGACAGAAGTTTTCCCTGTGATCTCATACCTTTCAAGGATCTTAGAAGAGTTGTTCATTTTTTAGTTTGTTCAGTTTTTTTACTTGTTTTTAGGAAAGAGAGGTGACTTCCAAACTCCTTAAACGCTGGATCCGAAACTGGAAATCCTAGTTTATACATATGATCGATATTATCTAATAAATTAGTGATAACATTTTGTCTTTGTTTCCCATCTCCTCCATTGGAATGGAAACTCCATGAGGGTAGGAGCATGTTTTATTTTATTGTTACCTTCTACAACGGTTATCTTATATATTTCATTTTATTCATTGTTATGTTCCCTGAACCCACATCAGTACCTTGGACTCTTCTCAGTTCTCAATAAACTCAAGCCATCTTTTTGAGTGAATTAAACAATATCAGCTTTTGTGCTAATCCCAGTTCACCTGCTTTGTTTGCGAGCAACCTCATCCAGAAAATGAGAATAGAAATACTTTACTCACAGAGCTGCTGTGGGGTTTAAACTTGATAATGAGTCAATGTCAGGTTTAAAAATAATTATGATCTTGAGGAGATGTCTGTGTGGTGGGAGGCATGTTTCTGTGTCTGTTTTGTGATTGGTCTTCATTTCACCTTGTTCATTTGAATCACAAGTGCTTAAGTAGAGAAAGAATGGCCCATGAGCTCTAGACAGACCTGAATTTACCCTGGGCTTCATGACTTTTTAACAGTTTCAAGTGGGGTAAGATGTGGCAAATGGAGGTTTGTTTGTTGTTTTTTTTTTTTTTTTGCAGATTTTTTGTGAGTTTTTTGGTTAATTTTTTTTTTTACAATTTTCAAAAACCATTTTATTTTAGAATAATTTAGATTTTACAAAAAAGTTTCAAAGATAGAAAATTTCTGTACACCCGACATCCAATTTCCTCTATTATTAACATCTTATATCATGGTGCATGGTATGGTTTGGCTGTGTCCTCACTCAAATCTTATCTTGAATTCCTACATGTTGTAGGAGGGACCCCGTAACAGGTAATTGAATCATGGGGGCAGGTCTTTCCTGTGCTGTTCTCAAGATAGTGAATAAGTCTCATGAGATCTGATGGTTTTAGAAAGGGGAATTTCCCTACACAAGCTCTCTTTTTTGTCTGCTACCATGCAAGATGTGCCTTTCACCTTCTGCCATGATTGTGAGGTCTCCCCAGCTATGTGGAACTGTAAATCCAGTAAACCTCTTCCTTTTTGTAAATTGCCCAGTCTTGGGTATGTCTTTACCAGCAGCATGAAAATGGACTAACACAGTAAATTGGTACAGGAGAGTGGAGCACTGCTGAAAAGATACCCAAAAATGTGGGAGCAATTTTGGAAGTGGGTAGCAGGCAGAGTCTGGAACAGATGGGAGGGCTCAGAAGAAGACAGAAAAATGTGTGAAAGTTTAGAACTCCCTAGGGAATTGTTGAATGGCTTTGACCAAAATGCTGATAATGATATGGACAATGAAATCCAGGCTGAGGTGGTCTCAGACGGTGATGAGGAACTTGTTGGGAACTGGAGCAAACGTGACCCTTGTTATGTTTTAGCAAAGAGACTGGTGGCATTTTGCCCCTGCCCTAGAGATTTGTGAGAACTTTGAACTTGAGGGAGATGATTTAGGATATCTGGTGGAAAAAATTTCTAAATGACAAAACATTCAAGATGTGATTTGGGTGCTGATAAAGGCATTCAGTTTTAAAAGGGAAGCAGTGTTTAAAAGTTTGGAAAATTTGCAGCCTGGCAATGCGATAGAAAAGAAAATCCCATTTTCTGAGGAGAAATTCAAGCCAGCTGCAGAAATTTGCCTAAGTAACGAGTCAAATGTTAATCCCCAAGACAATTGGGAAAATGTCTCCAGGGCATGTCAGAGATCTTCACGGCAGCCCCTCCCATCACAGGCCTAGAGGCCTAGGAGGAAAAAGTGGTTTTGTGGGCTGGGCCCAGTGTCCCCATGCTGTGTGCAGCTGAAGGACTTGGTGCCATGTGTCCCAGCTGTGCCAGCTGTGGCTGAAAGGGACCAATGTATAGCTTGGGCTGTGTCTTTAGAGGGTGCAAGCCCCAAGCTTGGCAGCCTCCATGTGGTGTTGAGCCTGTAAGTACACAGAAGTCAAGAACTAGGATTTGGAAACCTCCACCTAGATTTCAGAAGATGTATGGAAATGCCTGAATGCCTAGGCTGAAGTATGCCGCAGGGGTGGGGCTTTCATGGAGAACCTCTGCTAGGGCAGTGTGGAAGGAAAATGTGGGATGGGAGCCCGCACACAGAGTCCCTACTGGGGCACTGCCTAATGGAGCTGTGAAAAGAGGGACACCATCCTCCAGACCCCAGGATGGTAGATCCGTCTACAGCTTGCACTGTGTGCCTGGAAAAGCCATAAACACTCAATGCCAGCCTGTGAAAGCAGCCAGGAGGGAGGTTGTACTTTGCAAAACCACAGGTGTGGAGCTATCCAAGATCGTGGGAACTCACCTCTTGCATCAATGTGACCTGGATGTGAGAAATAGAGTCAAAGGAGATCATTCTGCAGCTTTAAGGTTTGACTGCCCTGCCAGATTTTGGACTTGCATGGGGCCTATAGCCCCTTTGTTTTGGCCAACTTCTTCTATTTGGAATGACTCTATTCACCCAATGCCTGTACTCCCATTGTATCTAGGAAGTAACTAACTTGCTTTTGATTTTACAGGCTCATAGGTGGATAGAACTTGCCTTGTCTTGGATAAGACCTTGGATAAGAATGTGAACTTTTGTGTTAATCCTGAAATGAGTTAAGATTTTGGGGGACTGTTGGGAAGGCATGATTGGTTTTGAAATGTGAGGACATGAGATTTGGGAGGGGCCAGGGGCTGAATGATATGGTTTGGCTGTGTTCCCACCTGAATCACATCTTGAATTCCCATGTGTTGTGGGAGGGACCCAGTGGCAGCTAATTGAACCATGGGGGTAGGATTTTTCATGTGCTGTTCTCATTATAATAAATAAGTCTCACGAGATCTGATGGTTTTAAAAAGGAGAATTTCCCTGCATAGGATCTCTTTTCTTGTCTCCTGCCATGTGACATGTGCCTTTCACCTTCCACCATGATTGTGATGTCTCTCCAGCCATGTGGAACTGTAAGTCCAATAAACCTCTTTATTTTTGTAAATTGCCCAGTCTCAGGTATGTCTTTATCAGCAGCATGAAAGCAGACTAATACAGTGCGTTTGTTACAACTAATGGACTGATACTGATACATTATTATTAACTAAACTCCATACTTTATTTAGATCTCATTAGTTTTTCATTTTTCTCTCCTAGTATTCCATACAGGATAATATACTACATTTAGTCACTACATCTCTTTAAGTTCCTCCTCAGGTTTTCCATGTATATGATGACCTTCAACATTTAGAGGAGTAATGGTCATGTGTTATATAGAATGTCCCTCATTTGGGATTTTACAGGTGTTTTTCTCATAATTAGATTGGGATTATAGGTTTTTGGGAGAGAGCACATAGATCCAGTGTCATCCTCAACATATCACATTAAAGATGTATGTTATCAACATGACTTATCACTGGTGATGTTAATGGTGATCACCTGGCTAAGGTAATGTTTGCCAGCTTTCTCCAATGTGTAATCACTGTTTTCTTTTTTATATACTGTACTCTTTAGAAGCAATTCACCAAGCATAGCCCACGTTTAAAGAGCACAGCATTATGTTCCACCTCCTTGAGGGCAGAGTAGCTATACAAATGATTTGGAATTCTTCCATACGGATTTATCTTTTCTTTCCCATTTATTATTTATTCAATCATTTATGTAGACTCTAAATCTATGGACATTTATTTTATATTTGGTGTTATACTTCCAATGCTACTTCATTTATTTTGTTCCATACACTATTCCATCTTTGGCCTTTGAATGCTCTTTCAGTAAACTGTCATGTTCGTTTGGCATACCTGCTGATATGGTTTGGCTGTGTCCCCACCCAAATCTCAACTCGAAGTGTATCTTCCAGAATTCCCACATGTTGTGGGAGGGACCCAGGGGGAGGTAATTGAATCATGGGGGCAGGTCTTTCCCACGCTATTCTTGTGATAGTGTGTAAGTCTCACGAGATCTGATGGGTTTATCAGGGGTTTCTGTTTTTTCTTCTTCCTCATATTTCTGTTGGTGCTGCCATTCACTGTCATGATTCTGAGGCTTCCCCAGCCATGTGGAACTGTAAATCCAGTTAAACCTCTTTTTGTTCCCAGTTTCGTGTATGTCTTTATCAGAAGCATGGAAACAAACTAATACACCTGCCTTATTTTTTTGAGCACTTCCTTATTTTCTGGCACTATAAGATGATTCAGGCCATCTTGTATATTTCCTTATCAAGTCTTAGGACCAGTTATTTCTCCAAAGATCTCAGATTCATTTTATTCAAGAATAGAGTATTAGAAAATCAAGACATATAACTGCCTCTAGGCCTTCTCAGCAGACAGACTTGGGAAATACATGTAAGTATACTAACTGGTGTATGTGTGTGTGTATATATATATATATACACACACACACACACACACATATATTTATAATTATTTCTATATTGATCTATCAGTATCTACATTAAGCTAAATATGAGTTTATAATCATGTCTCCAACAGTAATCCAGTACCACATGGCTCATTCTAGCCTTGAATAAAGTATTATAAAAGCTTAAATGATTATAACTACATGAGACTGACAAGAGAAAAACTAGCAGCTAGCATGGGCCTCACTGGCCCAGAGGAGAGATTTTGTATGACTATTTTGAGCAATTCCTAGAGATGGAATGGAGGGAACCAGTTCTGGAGCAAGGTGACTTATTGACTACATCTAACATGCTGTGGCAGACATTAAATAAATGCCCACTCTAGGGCCTGGCATTAAACAAAGAACTAGGATAACTCTGAAATTATGGATCTTATCTTCTCTGCCAAGTATTTATTGAATGAATATATATTGACAGCCTACTAGGCACAAGATTATGCTCTGGATATGCAATAGTGAGCAAAGCAAGCATTCCCTGCCTTTCAGGCACTAGACTATAAATGCGGAGAGAGAGACAATAAACAAATACATACACATGTAAGTATATGGATACAAACTGTGCTGTGGGATATGAAGGAAGACAATATAAGCAAGATAAAAGGGGAACTCAATGTGGACTTGCAGTCTGGTATCGTGTATTTTGTTTCTCAGAATAGGGGGAAAGGCTTCAATTTTCACAGAAAGATTTAGATTTGGCCTTTTCCTATTATAAAGGATGCTAAATGTTAGAGTGCTTTACCAACAAGAAGTAGAGTACATTCTACTTTGCCTTTTTGAGGAGGGCTAACAGGCAGAGAAGTGTTGTTTTATTAATCCTTTTACCACACATTATTTTCAGTTCTGCATTTCCAAGATGGGGGAAGGACCCAGATCCCACTCTGGTGCCTGGATTCTTCATGTGGTTTGCCTCAAGAAAACTAAAAAACAAGCTACTTATCCCCAGTGTTTACGGAATCTCAACCAAGTTACATAAAAGAAGAGATATATTTGCATGCAGTAACATAGAAATAGAAATGACATTCCTATCTGCTGACATTGCCTAATGTCACTTATTACACATACAATGTCTTTTGTAAACTCTCCAAACACGCTTATTAAATATATATATCTGTGTTTTGAGAAAACCTGGGAAGTGGTTTGATAATTACAGCCCCAAGTTAACATAGCTTATCCCCATATGCTTAGTTCCAGTTTTCAGATTCCCACTGCTGGTGATTAGTACCCCTGTGGACCATCCTGACCACATCTTTGCCTTCTTGATACTTATCTTTCAAACCTAGCAATTATCAGGCAAATCTTCGCTACCACCATAGTGTTCAGAACCTCCTGACCTTAAAGACTTGCCAGGACTCAGCACTAAACAGCCTTGGTTCTTCTTGCTGTGCTACTGAGAGCTCTGTCTTCTACATTAGGATTGTGCAAATCACATTCCAAAGAATGCCCTCTTCCAAGCTGTATGCAGCATGTCCTTGTTTATAATTTATGTGATATTATCTTGTCCTTTGTGTTTCCCTCTTCTCTTCTTCCTTATCCTATATCACACTTGTAATTGTTTTCCTACTCTGCCCCTCCAAATTACATTTCTCTAAGCATTGTATTTACTTTCTTAGGGAACAGATTTGAGATGCCATTCACTCTCTCCCTTGTCGGGGATATTTCTCAATTCCAAGTGTCACTGCCTTCTTGATTTTGCTAGGAGGTATTTTGGTGTAGCTAAGGGCATGGGCTTTGGGGACAGACTTCATTAGCTGGAATGCTGACTTGCACTTTTAGGAGATGTAAAATCCTTAGGGAAAATTTACCTTCTTTGAGCCCCAACTTCTCATCTGTTTAATGGCAATAATAGTATATATCTCTAGGTCATTAAGAGGATTCAATAAGGTAATATCAGAACAATGTCTGACATACAGTAAGCCTATATAGATGTTAGTGACCATTATAATCATAACCATGCACTTCCCAGGAGCAACGCAACTTAAGGCTCTGAAAGTCCACTCTGAGTCAGACTTCCTGGATTTGAGTCCTAGTATCATCAACTCCTTGCTGTATACACTGGGCAAGTTAATCTCTCTGAGTCTCTGTTTTCCTCCTCTGAAAATGTGGATACTAATTGTACCTTTCTCGTATGGTATTTGTAAGGATTCAAATGAGATAATGAATATAAAGCACATGAAATGAACTCTGACATGATTTTTTTTTTTTAAAAAAAGACCCAAATGGAAATTCTGCAAGAATGAAATTACTAAAACTGAGGCTGGGTGCAGTGGCTCATGCCTGTAATCCCAGCGCTTTGGGAGGCTGAGGTGGGCAGATCATTTGAGGTCAGGAGTTCAAGACCAGCCTGGCCAACATGGTGAAACTCTGTCTCTACTAAAGATACAAAAATTAGCTGAGTGTGGTGGTGCATGCCTGTAATCCCAGCTACTCATGAAGATGAGGTGGGAGGATCACTTGAAGCCACGAGGCAGAGGCTGCAGTGAGCCAAGATCGCACCACTGCACAGCCTACGTGACAGAGCGAGACTCTGTCTCAAAAAATAAAAATAAAAAATAAATAAAACTGGGAACTCAATAGATGGGTTAGCAGAAGATTAGATTCAGAAGAAGAGATAGTTCTTGAGCTGCAACGTAAGTCACTAGAATATATTCAGATTAGAGCACAGTGAGAAAGAAGTGTGGAACATACAAAAAAGAGCATTAAAGGCATATGAGATTTAGAGAAAAAGTCTAATGCATTGGTATTTGGACTCCTCAAATTGGGAAGAAAGAAGATAAAGCTGATGTAATATTTGAATATCTATTAAATGCTGCATAATTAAATATTCATCAGTTTCCCAATACTGATTAAAGGCATCAAACTCTGAAGAAGCTCCAGGAATTCCAAGAAAAAGAAATACTATGAAATTCATACCTGGCCATCAGAGTAAAACTGCCGAAAATGAAAGACAGAAACTTCAGGAAGTAGCCAGTGAAAAAGAGATATATTACCAATAAAAGAGCAACAAGAAAATTTCTATTTGACATTTGAACAGAAATTGTAAAAACCAAAAGAGAATGGTATTGTATCTTTAAAATGAAGGGCCAACCTGAAATTCTATATTTTTAAAAAAATCGTAAAGTTGGAAAACTTATATTATTGGGATATGAAGTTTATTTTAAAGTCAAGGTAATTCAGGTAGTGTAGGTATTACATAAAAACAGGTGAATAGGTCAATAGGGAAAAATAGAAAGCCCAGGAATGAAGAGAAAGTCCAAAAACAGGCCCACACATACACACTCACTTGATTTATGACAAAAAGGCTGTTGCGGGTTGACCTGTGTCCCCCCAAAAGATATAAAGTCAAGACTTCTGGCACCTCAGCAAGTGACCTGTTTTGGGTATGGGGTGGATGCAGATGTAGTTAGTGAAGTCAACAAGGTCTTAACCAAAGTAGGATGGGTCTTAATCCAATATTACTAATGTTCTTATGAGAAGAATGGCATTTGAGCACAGATACAGACACATGGGGAGAGGATATTATGTGATAAGAGAGACAATGATTGAAGTGATGCATGAAAGCTATGGAATGTCAGATACTGCCAGCAAACCACTAGAAGTTACAAAGAGGCATGGAAAGATTCTCCACTGCAAGTTTCTGAGGAAGCACGACAACTTGCTGACAACTTGATTTTGAACTAACCTCCAGAGTTAGTCCAACACTAACTTGAGTTTGGACTAACCTCCAGAACTTTGAGACAATACATTTCTGTTGTTTTCAACCACATAGCTTGTGGCACTTTGTTACAGCAGCCGTAGAAAACTGATGCAATGCCATTGCAATAAAGTGGGAATAATGATCCTTGAATAAATAGTGACAGACAAACTGAGTGTCCATTTTTTATGAGAATCATGATCCTTGAATAAATAGTGACAGGTAAATTGAGTATCCATTTTTTGATGTATCTTAATATTACACCAAAGAGGATAAAAATTTTACTACAAAATATAACATTATATCTTAATATTTATGAGTGAAAATAATCAAAGAGTCAATAAACACATGAGAAATACTTAATCTCATTAATTTTTAGAAAAATACAAACTAAATCACAATGAGATGCTACAGCATATGCCTCAGATTTTAATTTGGCTAAAATTAAAAATAAGCCTGACAATACCAAGTGTGGGGATGGGGTCAGTTGGAACGCTCATACAGTGCTGATAGAATTGTAACTGGTACAGCCACCTTGGAAAATGATTAGGTAGTGTCTACTAAAGCAGGACATACACATGTTCCAGTGATCCAGAAACTCCACTCTTAGGTATATATGCAAAAGAAATGCAAAATATATATACCAAAAGACATGAATAAGAATGTTTATAGCAGCATTATTTCTAATAGTAAAAAAAAAGATAAAAATAAAGAAACTAAAGTCTACTTTCCCTACAGTAAAATGAATTTTAAAATTTTGTACAGTGAAATTAACGCAAATGAAATATTGCTAACTGAAGCGACAGGGATGAATCTCAAAAACATAATGATTAGAGGCCGGGCACAGTGGCTCACACCTGTGATCCCAGCACTTTGGGAGGGCGAGGCATGTGGATCACCTGAGGTCAGGAGTTCAAGACCAGCCTGGCCAACATGGTGAAATCCTGTCTCTACTAAATATACAAAAATTAGCCAGGCATGGAGCTATGCGCCTGTAATCCCAGCTGCTTGGGAGACTGAGGCAGGAGAATCACTTGAATCCGGGAGAGGTTGCAGCGAGCCAAGATTGTGCCACTGCACTCCAGCCTGGGGTGACAGGATGAGACTCTGTCTCAAAAAACAAAAAACACCAAATATATAAAGCTTAAAAGAGGCAAGTTAGCTTATAATGACAGGAATCAAAATGATGATCATCTTAGGAAGAAGATTACTGAGTTAACGGACACAGGGGAGGCTTCTAGGATACTAGCAATATTCTATCTCTTGATTCTGATGGTAATTCTGTGTGTGTTCCCTTTTCAAAAGTTCATTGAGCTGTGATCTTCTGATTTGCACATTACTTTTCTATATGTCTGTTATTCAAAGATAATGTTTATAAAAATAATACATGCTAATTAATTATCTTTTGTTCTGTAACAAATTATCTGAAAACTTAGCTTGAAACAGAACACATTTGTTATCTCACAGTTTCTATGGGTCAAGAATCCAACCATGACTTAACTTGCTTCTCAGGCTCTGGGTTTCTCATAGGCTGTGGTAACCTCGAGGCTCAACCAGGAAGGATCTCTTTCCAAGCTCACTCACGTGGTTGTTGACAGGACTCAGTTTTCTGCAAGTTGCTGAACCGAGGCCTCAGTTCTTCATGAGCGGTTTTTTTCCCTCCACTCTTTGCCACACAGTTATCTCCATACAGCAGGTCAAAACATAGCAACAGAATGTGCCCACAAGAGAGGGTGCTAGCAAGATGGAGGTCATGGTCCTTTGTAACTTACTTGTAGAAGTGATATCCCAATGCTTTTGCCATGTTTTATTCATTAGAAGCAAGTCATTAGGTCTAGCTCACACACAAGGGTGAGGATTACACAAAGGCATGGGTGCTAGGAGGCTGGGAGTCATTTTAGAAGACTACCTACCACAGTATGTTACCACTTGGAATAAAGAACAAAAACAAAATATACACAAGTATTCATGAGTGGCTGCCCTTCCCTATTCATTTCCAAGTGCACAGTATAAAGTCAATCAGACAGAACTCTGTGTGAAATGGAAAGGTCTCCATTCCTGTTTTACTTTGGTTGTGTAAATGGAGTGATTGTGACTTTAAACTGACCACTGTTCTTCTCCCAAAAGAAATTAAATTAAATTAAACTATAAAGAGAAAAAAACTATCCCCACATAAAAAAGGGGCAGAATACTTTGTTTTAATGGGTTTTGAGGAGACTCTGCCCAGTAACAAATGTTCTTACTTATCCCACCACCCACTTGAAAAGCAACTGGCATTTGGGGAAAGAATGGTGTTGTCTGGCATATTGCACGAAGCCTCATTTTATAGGAATGCAAGCATTACTGTGGAATAGGGAAGAAGAGAAAGAAAATGGGAAAATGGCCATCAACAACTGCGTTTAATGGAAATGGTATGAGGGCCCCTCACCATCTTCTACATGTTTTTGAGTCAGTGATCCCCAGAGAGCAAATCTGAGGCTGCAATGAAAAGACTTCATTTGAGAAAGCCTGGTCTGCAAGTTCTCTCTTCTTTGATGCCTCTTTGAGGGGGAATGTTTCCATTGTGTGTGGGTTTTTGATATGTAGCTTTGAAAAGAATATTAAATCCTTCCATGAAAAGGTTGAATGTTGTGCTTTTTGCTGAGTAAAGAGAGTTGTTGTTTTTGAGTAAGACTGAAATCCCACTCAAAGTTCTCATTTATTCACGATCAGCCACTTCCTCAAGAGGCACATAAATGCACCCTTCCTTTTATCTATTTACTTCTTTTCCATGGAGGCCCTGGCCATTCTATTGTTTAATAAGCACAGAAATGTAAGACTAAAACAGATTAAGCACGGAAATGCAGGTAAGATTTTTTGAAGAGTGAGGAAAAGATTGAGTCAGGGATGTCATCTCACTAGGCTAGAGGCATGATGTACTGAAGTTGGAGATAGTGGAGGCTGAAGTCTGCAAAGACCACACTCCATGCTAAATTCTCTCACTCCCAATGCAAGAAAATCCAGTAGAAATTGCAGTACCCTGTTAATGCACAGAAATTGAGCTAACCAGATCCTTCAAATAACTGGAATTGTCTGGTGTTCTGCCTATGGGAAAATAGTAAAAAAGCAAGTAAGAGCTAGGGTTTGTTTACACAGCATGCTGCATGGCATGGTCCAGCAGAAGGACACTATTGTTTTGTGCTTCCCAAACTTGGCTGAAAATCAAAATTACCTGGTGAGCTGTTTCCAACTTAGAGTTCTACAACCTCATCTAAATCTACTATACCAGAGTCTCTAGGAATGAGGTGTGTGAGCATCAGTATTTTGAAAAAAGTCATTCAAGTGAGAAGTTTAAAAAGTGTTTTAGTAGGGAATACAAACACACTTTCTCAATGCAAAGCAAACACAGACTTCCGGATTACAGCGATAATCTAGGATCACAGGCCTTCCACCTCAGAGTCCCAATAATTCAGGTAATGTAGAAAATTTCAATTGTGCAGATAATTGCCTGAATCCTATTCATTTTATGAACATGAGGTCCAAAGGAAATAGAGCGTCCCCTAATTATCAACCTTTTGCTGATAATTTCACAATTATTTCTATGCCACTTAATGATATTTTGTTACGTTCCTTAAAAGTTCCCTGTTTACTGCATTTTATGAGATATATATTAGTGCTTAAACTGTCCATTGAAGGGCACAATTAAACCCTCTCTAATTACACTTTCCATACAGTTGCCATCTCTGACTGTCCCATTTTCCAAATGAAAGCAATCTGTCTCTCTCAGTCTTTCACATGTGCCAGGCAATTGGATATGGGGCAATTTTGACTTTCCTAGAAACATTTACTTTTCAGCCTTTGGACTTCAGTTTCCACTCACAGTGATAATAGTATAGGATGGAAAGATTTCCTTTCCTCACACATCCCTAGGTACATGGCTCAGGCCCCATAACAAAAGAAAAGCATACAAATTTATTTAGTATAAGTTTTCTGTGGCACGGGAGCCTTCACAAGGAAATGAGCCCCCAAAGAAACAGGGAAACCTGTGTATTTTTTACGTTAATTGTGATGAAGAAATGAATAGTCAGGGAGACGTGTAATTGGACAAAGAGGGTGTCATCTAATGGTAATAAACTAGGAAGAACTTAGGAAGGTCTGTTTTTTTTTTTTTTCACACCTTCTCTGTGTCCCTGTGTCTTCAGAGTTAAGGATGTTCCCTTCCTCTAGTACAGGTAGAGCGCCTCTCAAAGGAAAGTCTTATGACCTGCTTCAGGAGAGAAGGGCAAGGGGAAGGTGAGGGTGACCTTCCTGCTTCTACTGTCTTCTCAAATGCCAAGGTAATGTGTCCTAAACTCCATCATTGGTTTGCTACCTCCAGGTTTATGTCTGCAGGGCTTGGCTGGAAGAAACTCTTCTTTCTTTTCTCTCTTTCAAGGGGGTGGTAAGCCACAAGCACTCTGGGAAGCCTGTTCAGGAAGTCCTCCTTAACACCCATCAGGCAGATCTTTCTGTCTAAACTAGATCATTACCTTAAGGAAGCTCATCTCCTCTGGTTCCATCAAATAGCACTCATTCTCAAGAACTGCACTTGAATCATTTAAGCATGTGAAAACAGTGTAGCCAAAGAGACTTCCTTAAAGTCCCCGTTCACATTCATTAACCACCAGATTTCTTCCAACCAGCAGACTGCATTTTTCAATCAGTCTGAACAAAATTGTATTCTGTATCACTGCTGATTCAAACACGGAGCGATTTCACACATCAAGCCTGACATGGAAGATGCTTCCACACTAAGCACACATTACCCAGATCAGTTTCTCTTTAATTCAGCATCTGCACCAGCCTCAAAGTTACGGCCTACTTTCATGCAGCTGTTCAACAAAAAGAAACAGAGGATATAGGTAACAGGCTTCATTCTTTGCAAAGCATTTTAATTAAGGTCCATGTGCCTGATGTGAGAGGTAAAGACCAGGAACTTGGGAGTAGATGTATTTGGAGTCCTCATTTGCCATCTTCTTGCCATGTAATCAAGGGAAGTAACTTGTTCTCTCTAAATCTTACCCACTGATTCTCAATGTTGTTATGAGAATACAGTTAGAAGAATGTGACAGTGCATTATAAGCTGGCAAGGGTCATCAAAGTGTATGGAATTGTAACTGGCCACCTGTTTGGTTTTCCAACCATGCTCGTCTATATTTAGTGCTTTTGACCAAATTGTTTCATTTTTCAAGGTTTCCCTAGCAAATAGTTTATGCATGAATCATGGATCAAATGATAAGGTGGGGGCTTGGAGATGTGGAAGTGAAAGTCATCTACCACTTTATTGGATAATTCTTTATTTAGCAATATGTCCTCATTGTGAATCTGTCCTCTATTAATTTCATCATTTATCAAATATATATTGAACGCTTGCTGTATGCCAGGCACTGTCCTAATTCATGGGAAATGTCAATAATTAGAAACATATCCATAATATGTTGTACTGCATACACATTATGAGGCACATGGTGAGAAATGCAGCTAAGGAAGATAGAGGGTAGTCTGCTCTCTTTCACACAGCGAATTGTGGAAGTCTTCTCTGATAATGTGGTATCGGAGCAGATTTCTGAAGAAAAATGAGAGTCACAGGGCTTTTAGGTAGAAGAGTATTTAAAGCAGAGGAAACAACAGTATGAATGTCTGAGTCAGGGATGTGTTTGGAGTGTTTAGAGAATAGCAAGGACACCTGAGGCTGAAGCGCAGTGAGGAAGAGGGTCACTTGTAGGGAGAAAGATCAGAGGAGTAGCTGGGGCGAAGTTGGTTAGGGCCAAATAAATCTTTGTAAGGACGTTGGTTTTTAGTTTAATGAAATGAGAAGCCACTAGGGGATTTTGAGCTGAAGAGTGGTGTGATCTGACTCAACTTGTTGAAAAAAACACTGTGGTTGCTGTGTGGGGAATGTTTGGAAGCTGGCAAGTTAGTTAGGAACCACTGTGTAATCTAGGCAAGAGATGATAGTGGCTGAGAATGGGGTGGTGGTGGAAGAGGTGATGAGATGGTGTCAGGCTCTGAATGTCTTTCGAAAGCTTGACAGGATTTGCTGATAGTCATTAGGCACTATGAGAGAGAGACAGAGTCAGGGATAACGCTGCAATTTTTAGTCAGAGAACTGGAAGTTTGAATTTACAATTTACTAAGATGGGAAGACTGTGGTGAGTAGGTCTGTAAGGTAGAGGGAGAAACAAGAGCTCCATTTTGGACATATTGAGTATGAAGTGCCTGTCTATAACCATATCAGGGAGTATGGGCATTTGGATAGGTAGGTCCAGAGTTCAGCTGCAGAGTCTGAGTTGGATATGGGAATGTGGGGTCTTTAGCATCTGGACACCTTTAAAGCAATGGGAGCAGATGAAATCACCCAGAGAGTAAGGATAGACAGAGAAGAGGAGATATCTGAGCATTTTTCTGTTTCGATTTCTAAAATTCCATTTAGTTTTTAATAAAAAATCTTCAGGGAGCCATTACCATGTACTTAGAGACTCCTCCATCTGGTGTAAGACTTCTACCACACTGGCACCACCCAAGTCCCCAACCTTATGTCTCCTTCCTCCTTACTTGTTAAAGTATGCTCCAAATAGATATCGCTGACCATTTCCTGAATCTTACCTTACACTTCCTACCTTTACACCATTATATGTCTTATTTTTTTCACCAGGACGGGGCACCCAAATTTTGGCCTATGAGATAATTCTCCCAAGGCCCAGTTGAAATCCTATGTCCATGGTGGAGTGACTCCTATTCTAGCATAAGCAAATCTGACCTCCTGCCCTTTCTTAGTAACCACTCTATTCGTTTGTACCCAGGGCAGATGCAGTTTAGATTACTTGGCACTCACGCTAGCCCTCTTCTGAGCTACTTTTTTGTACTGAAGAAGCTGGAAGACTTAAAAACTCCTTCTCACCCATAGGGTTTCCACCTATGATTTAGGTTTCTTGAGTGAGCGCTGGGGCTCACATCAGACTTGGAAGGCAGAAGTGGCCACTGTAAAGTAACATCTACACTCAGGGAATTTGGATTTTATGGCAGAGGAATTTTATTAACTGTGAGCACTGGGTGGAGTCCCTAGGGTTCTTACTTGGGTGCTGCATGGGGGTCAGTAGAGGCCACAACAGCGTGGTTTTTCACCAAATGGTTTTGCAGTCTTCTTGCACATTTCTCCTGGCTGTGCATCATCCAACCTGGTTTCCCTGGCCTCTCTAGAAATTCTATAAGTGACTTAATATTCTTTCATAACCCCTTTACTACTCAAAGTCGGGAGATTAGATTCTGATTTTTGCAATTAAACCTCCTGACCAATAAAATAACTTTTTTTAATATAGTATAGCATCTTGTTTTGCTGCATAACATGTTTTACTGTATTTTTATTATTTTCTCTACTATATTGTATAGTAACTCTTTTTAAGATAGGCAATAACTGTATCAAACTCCCCCTCTTGTGCACAGTACAGTACCTAACTGTGTGTGAGGAGTCCCAGCAAAGTCACAGAAATGCTGCAAACTACTTTAACACAGTGACATCTGTTGAAGACTGAACAAACTACTGCTATTGGCTCATTTGGACCTATCTACTTAACAAAGGGTATTGTTTACTCACATTGTAAAAAAAATATTATGCCCTCAGTAATCAAGAAAATTTCATACAACACCTTTGTTCTAGATGCATAATACAAATAAACGTGTGTTTCATCTGTATTTAGACAAGACTTGGGAAGTACAGTCCTTTGGAGTGCAGGAATAAAGGAAAACTTGGCCCATACGGATACCAGTTAAGGCAGGGAGGACTGAAAAATAGGACTTTATTTGGACTTAAACTAGGTAGCATCTCAAATGTGATTTTTAAATTTTGATTGACAATTATGGGAAATGCCCCGATGCTCACAGTACGCAGAGGATCTGTACATCACTGACTATTCATCACTAACACTCTTATAGTAGCTCTTCTGAAGTCTCCTTGTCAGCTTCCTCTTTCTTATGCCTCTACATTGCAGCATTCTGTTGGCTAAAATGAAGCAAATGAACCTACGAGGAGGTCAAATATAGGCAGACAGCCTAGCTAAGGCTATGATGGAGATGAAAGGCTGTATTCTGATTGTTGGCATGCCAGCTTATATCTTCTGCCAAATGATATTTATACAGCTGAGAGGAGTATGTTAGTTTCATGTTCTTTCTACCCAGGAGTCAGAGCCATTTTCTCAAGAGAAGGATCCTAAATGGAATGCATATGTTTTACAATACCCAGAAGAGCTTCCCATGCTCAGATCCTTGAGCCCCTAAATACCACTGCTTCAGCTAAGCTGGTAGGCTCCTTTCTGGCCAGAACTCTGATTAGAATCCAAATTTTAGATGATTGTACTTCAGAATCAGATTTGAACCATGGTGGGGTTTTGTAATGTGTGAATTCAATTAATCATGGTTACTGAGGTTTAGGATTAATCTGAAAGAGCTAGAGTTAGTGTGAGGAGACATTTTATCAGACAGTTTTCAACTCTGCCAAGTTTTCCCAAGAGCTCAGAAACTGTGGTCCAAACCTGGGACTTCTTCCACCAAAAGCAGCAATTAGGCAGCTGAAACGCAAGCCACCAAGTCAACTTGGATTTGCTTCATGGAAATGTGAGTCAGCATTCTCTGGGAAGCAGTAGCCAGGCCTGTGGGCCACTGTATATAGACAGAGAATGTAAGGCATTGACAAGCAACTTCCATTTTATAGAAAGAAATCAAGTTACAAGCAAATTACTCTCTGAATCAGAGGTCTATAAAGAGAGGAATATGGCCACTCTTAAAGCAATCATTACAGAGCTCTTTCTATATATTTTTAAACACTTAATCTAACTTCCATTTAAAACAGAATTGTACTTGAGTCCAGAGCTAAAGAGAAGAGACGGTGGTGAGAAACACTGGAAACAGATTTTTTATTATAGTTTGAAAGAAATGAGTGTAATCTTATAGTTGCTCTGTCTTGTCTTCAACTTTTACAGAGCTGTGCAGAGCAGATGATGACTGAGAACACTGTGGAAGGTAAACCAAATGATGTCTTTTTTCGCTTGAGAACCAAAGCAGGGGTTGGTCTGTGAGAGAGAAAACATTCCACTTATAAGTATACCTCCCTGTGGGAGAGGGAGAACATCAGTGACTCTTTATCAGCTAAGGATGTGGTGAGGACAGAATCCCAAAGAAAAGCAGAACCAAAACATGCAAATGTTTGCTTCAGCAACCTTTTTTGCCAAAGCAGATATAGTATGTGTGTTGGTTATGTTTGCTGCTTCACTAGGGAGGTAGCCTCTCCTTACTGTGAAACACTTAAAGCAGCCTGACCTAAAATCATAAATAAAATACTAGACATGCCCCCAAAGGCCCTTGACAGGTGAGTGATGTCAATAACTCAAATGACCTGGCACTTATTTTAATTTGGGGTCTTTCTGTCAGGCCCTCATTTTCTCTGCCAAAGAATGACTAATAGCGGATTGTTTGAGGATGGAGAGAATTCCACATGAGGAGTCGTCAGATACAGGTGGCTCATCTGCACTGTCATTAAGGTGGATGTAGGAAGTTCAGTTCAACTTTTGTCGGTAATGAGACAGGGCAGAATGAAAATGTTTTCTAGGATCATGTCCAACGTGAACAATTTCTGATGTTAAGACTTTACGAATTTACTCCCTTGGTTTTTATCCAACTGACCCAGCCTCTTTTCAACTATCCTTTCACTTCTCATTATTGTTCCTCCCCGCAGCACACACAGCCATGCACTATGCTCTGTATATTCCTGTTTAAAGGCCAAGTCAAACTCTGATATGATGCCTGTAAGTAATTCATCTCATTGCCAACTGAGCTTAAGAGGTTTTCCACAAGAATCCAAAACAACTGTCCAATGTTGCAAACTAAATTAAAGATGTCAAGGGAATGAACAAATCACTTAAGTGATTGGAAGAACTAATTGATGGATTGATTGTATTAATCATTTAGCGGCAATGGTCCAACCAACCTCCCCATGCAGGCATCTTGTCTAGAGTGGAAGGATTGGGAGAGGCAGCATGTAGCAGGGTGGGCCCAGCTGTGCATCTTGACTTCACTATTTAGAAGCTGCACGACCCTGTGAAAGTTTTACAACATCACCTAGCTGCAGTTTTTTCACATGGAAAATGAAGATGATATACATAATGTACAGCGTTGTTTAAACAAACTAATGTGTATCGGGTTCCTGGCACAATGCCAACTCATCACCTTTTGTTTTCTTACCTTCCACCAGGCTGAGAATTCCTTCTGTAGCAACCCAGACAAATGAGCATGGAACTTCCGGGAAATTTCTCCAGGGGAGTGAAGCTCATTACCAGAGAGCCACGCAGACAGCAAGATGAAGCTTAACAAAGAAAAAAGGAATGGCCTCCACTAGGATGCAAAATGACAACTTCAAAAATTTCAAGATAAAAAGACTTCCATAATGATAAAGAAACAACCTACAGCAAAAATCTTCAGGTGAGCGCATCTTATTTCAGTCACGGAATTTCAGAATTGGGTGTATGTGCACCTGAGTAGTATTCTGAGTACCTGAGCAGTATTCTTCTCCTTGATAGCTACAGAATTGGTTGGTCAACATGTTTCCAGAAACAGAGAATGACTGTTTGTTAGAAATGACTTTGCAATAAAGCTCTTCCACATTTAGTCAAACATATTCAATGTTAGTACTAAAAGCTGCTCCCTATTCCAAATTTTCTCACATCATGCCTTAACTCTTATCTTTGGGACAACTTAGACTGTTTATTCTTTAACCACAAAAAGTCCACCACATACTTGAGGAAGATTCCCATAGCTACAGAACTCAACTCTTTCCTAAATAAAATTTACCTTCACTTTTCCCTGCAAGACATTGAAATCTATTACTCTTCCCTGGTAGAAAGGAAGTTCTATGAGTAAATATGAGGCAAGGGTGTCAAGGAAAAAGTGGATGTTAGCTTAAACAAAGAAGTGAGATCCTGGGAGCAGTTCAACATGTTGCAATATTTACCCTGAAAGACACTCAGGCTTAAATAAAAATAAATCAAATATCTTAACCTTCTTTTAACTTATTCATCCCAATATGACAACGAATTTTCATATATCACTTTAAATTCATGACACACACAAGTCAAATATTGAACACTGATTTTCAGTCATTGCAGGGCATAAAAATTATGAGCTCTTTCAGACCCAAAAGAACCCTACACAACCAAATGTCCCCTGTAACAATTTTTCTCACAGTTAATGTTAAGTGGGTACTCAAAGACCAGTTATAAAGCAGAGAAAATAGCATCTTTTGCAAAGCATTGTCAAGTTAGAATACACAAGAAAAGATGCAAAGAATTCCACCAACCTTTGAGGGCTGCAAGGTTGCTGAAAGCCTTTCAGAAAACCCATGGCCTAAATCTACAGTCCAAATGCATTGCCATAACATACAATAAGTGGTTGTGGCATGATCAGTGAAGAGAGAGGACTCTGATCAGTGATCCTGAAGACATTCCAAAGCAGGAAACATGGAGTGTGGGTGGGCACCCACAATCTCCCTGACATGGGAGTCAAGCTGGCTCTATGGATTGAGCCCTGCCTCCCTGCCTGAGAGCATCTCTGGAAGCAAAGCGGCAAACTTCCATAGGCTTCATGTTCTCTTCAAATACCCTTGGTAACCACCCCATGGTATGAAGAGTAGCAACATGTCTGGTCTAAGTCGGGAAACTGACACCCTCAGTGTCACCATCATTTCAGTTCAAGGGGTCCAGTCACCTTCTTCCTAGCACATTCTGATTGCCTCTGCAGAGATGGCACCGTCAGACTTTAGTTCTTGATCCCTACCACTTTATAACTACAATTTCTTTTGCATTTGTAAAATGCAGATTTAAAACTAGAGAATACATTTCATTTCAAGGAAACCTATAAAAAACAAAAACAGAAACAAAACCAAAACCATTCTTATGTAATTTATATCTTGGAATTCATGATGCAGACACTGTTGTGTTGGATTTTCCTCCTTCTTTTCTCTGCTGACCCATTCAGAAGATCTCACTACAGGGCTTTCTAGAAGAGCAAAAACAAGTATACATCACCTAAGATGACACATTTTAATCAGGAAATATAATCTTTTCCCTTTCACTTTCCCCCTACTTGTAGACCCTAAGAAGCAGCCCATGTCTGAGAGTGATCATAATGTTCAGAATCTCAGCCAAAAGAAAAATCATACTTCTATTCCTGAAAATAATGCTTTAAAATATCCAACATTAGGTAACCAAATATCTATTGAGCATCTCTTATATACCAGGCATTGCTCCAGGAGATGGGGATGCAGGGAACAGAACAAAGAAAAACATGTATGTGGGAAAATAAGTACTAAGGAAGAGGGGCAGGGGGATAGGAAGTGCTGGGGAGAGTAAGACTGACCTGTGACAGCCAGGAAAGTCATCAGTGAGGAAAGACCTGATGGAGGTGAGGGATTTATCCAAGCAGGGAAGGACATTTGAAGCAGAGGGAACAGTAAGTGCAAAGGGTTTGAGGCCACAAGGTGTCTGGAGGCTCAAGGAACAGGGTGGAGGATGTGGCTGTAGCTGAGGGAACTGGAAACATGGGGAGGAGAGGGAGCCAGATCCTGTGAGGCTTGTGGTTCACAGGAGGAATTTTGGCTTCTACATTCAGTGAGATGCAAAGCCATGGCAGTGTTGTAAGCAGAAGAACAGCATGAATAGAATTCTCTTCCAACAGGATCACGCTAACTACTTTGTTGAAAATATACTGCAGCTGGGAACTTATAGAAGCTCTGAGATATAAGGCAGCTGAAATGATCTAGAAGAGATGGTGGCTTCAGGCAAGGGAGATCAACTTTTGGGAGGTGTAAAGAAGTGGAATCCTGAATAGGTTTTTTGTTCCTTTCTTTGTTTTTTGTTTTTCTGAATAGGTTTTGACCAGAGGAGTCAACAGATTTCCTGACAGATTAGATGTGAATCCTGAAAGAAAGAGAAGCTTTAAGGAGGACTCCAAGACTTTTGCCCTGGGCAATCAGAAGAATTGAGTTGCCATTAACTAAGATAAGGAAAGTTGCAGGAATTTTGGAGTGGAAAGATATCAAGAGTTCAATTTTGCACATATTAAGGGTGAAAATCCATTAAATCTATATTTTCCTTGCTCTCTGACATAAACGTTAATCTCTCTTTCTTATACACACACATACACACACACACACACACACAGAGAGAGAGAGAGAGAGAGAGAGAGAGAAAGAGAGAGAAATTTCTATAATTTTCTACCACCCAGACTTAAACTTC
Organism: Mandrillus leucophaeus; assembly: GCF_000951045.1. Classification (NCBI taxonomy): domain Eukaryota; kingdom Metazoa; phylum Chordata; class Mammalia; order Primates; family Cercopithecidae; genus Mandrillus; species Mandrillus leucophaeus. The sequence goes on along the minus strand of NW_012098843.1, from coordinate 763,126 downwards.
GAGAGCCCCTTGATTCTTGGAAAATATGTATATATCACTCCCCTGCTGAATGAATCAAGCTGTTCCAACCTCTGCCCATTACCTAGTTCCAAAGTCACTTCCACACTTTTGGGTATCTTTTCAGCAGCACTCCATACCTGGTACCAATTTATTGTATTAGTCTATTTTCATGCTGCTGATAAAGACATACCCAAGACTGGGAAGAAAAAGAGATTTAATTGGACTTACAGTTCCACATGGCTGGGGAGGCCTCAGCATCATGCGGGAGGCAAAAGGCACTTCTTACACGGCGGCAGCAAGAGAAATGAGGAAGATGTAAAAGCAGAAACCACTGAGAAAACCATCAGATCTCATGAGACTTATTCACTGCCATGAGAAGAGTATGAGGGAAACAGTTCCCATGATTCAATTTATCTCCCACCAGGTCCCTCCCACAACATGTGGGAATTATGGGAGTGCAATTCAAGATGACATTTGGGTTGGGACACAGAGCCAAACTATATCATGCTCCCCCACACTCCCTCTTCCCTGGGCCTGACTGCAGAACTTCCATTCTTTATCAACAATTCAGACCAAGCAGCACTTCTTCTCTCAACCTAGGCAGAACTGTCCCTCTCACCCTGCTACTCCCATCATTACTTCACATCCTTTTCTGACCATGCATCATATTCTTAGGTTGCATCCTATCTCCTCTACTGTCTCGAGCTCCTTGAAAGGAAGATCTGGCTGCAATATTGGTTTTTGTATCCCGGTGCCAGCCATATAGTAAGTTCTCCTAAAGTGTGTGTTGAATGAATGATTGATTAAGTCAGTAAAGAAAGAATTGGATTATAAATGATATTCTCTTATGATAATAGCTGAGGATTCCCTGACGATAAGTTTTATTAGTGTGCATTTCGTAGACTATCTCCATCCCTTCCATTTGTGATGCTGCCATAGGTTTTAGGGAATCACAAATAGTCCAGAGTCGATGGTCAGCAGTTTATCATTTTCCCTAAGGGGGTTCATCTGGCTTTCAGAGGTTTGACACCCAAACTGTTTGTCCACTAGTAACAGAATAATAAGGAACTAGGAAATGTTCTGTTGAGTGTTAAATTTCAGCCTACTCTTCACCTGGCCTTGAAACTTAGAAATTGCTATGCTCAACAACAATGGAACCACTACAACTAGACCACATGGAATTGATTCATTCAGCAAGGGAGTGTTTTTTTTTGTTTGTTTTTGTTTTTTTTCCCCAGGAATCAAGGGGCTCTTGGACATGAGATTTGGAGGGGCCGGGGCAGAATGATATGGTTTGGCTGTGTCCCCACCCAAATCTCATCTTGAATTGTACTCCCATAATTCCTACATGTTGTGGGAGGGAGCCAGTGGGAGATAATTTGAATTGTGGAGGTGATTTCCCCCACACTGTTCTCATGATAGTGAATAAGTCTCATGAGATCTGATGGGTTTATCAGGGGTTTCCACTTTTGCATCTTCCTCATTTTCTCTTGTCACTGCCATATAAGAAGTACCTTTCGCCTCCCGCCATGATTCTGAGGCCTCCCCAGCCATGTAGAACTGTAAATTCAATTAAACTTCTTTTTCTTTCCAGTCTTGGGTATGTCTTTATCAGCATCATGAAAATGGACTAATATAGAGCACATTTCTGACAGAGGGAACGGCTTGAACAGAGAACAAAGCCCTGGGTGCTTTTTCAACTCTGCAAACTAGTCCATAGGAAGCAATAGGCAACGGGAAAATGACAAGACATGAGACTGACAAAGTGGCAGAGGCCAGTTCTCCAAGGCTCTGGTTTGTAGCTGGTTTGGGTTTACCCCATAAGCAAAGAGGAACCACTGGAGGCTTTTAAATACAAAAATCGCATGATTAGATTTGCCTTTTAGAAAAACACTCTGGTGGAGGGACAGGGAGATGCATAGGATATAGGAACATGAGTAAGACCTTCAGGACCTTTGGAATGATGCCACAGATCTTCAAGTAAAAACAATGTTAAAAGGTTTTCTCTTTCCTATCAAATATACTGTAGGTTAATTAAGATAATTCTGGTGGGGCACAGTGGCTCACGCCTGTAATCCCAGCACTTTGGGAGGACAAGGCAGGTGGATCACTTGAGCCCAGGAGTTCGAGACCAGCCTGGGCAACATGGCAAAACCCCATCTCTACGAAAAATACAAAAATTAGCCGGACATCTTGCTGTGCACCTGTGGTCCCAGCTACTCAGGAGATGGGAGGATCATTTGAGCCCAGAAGTATAAGGTTGCAGTGAGCTATGATTGTGGCACTTCACTCTAGCTTAGGCAACATAGTGAGACTCTGTCTCAAAGGAAAAAAAAAACATAATTCTTAGCAAATTGGTCCATGTGGACATTTATACTTGTAGAGTTGCATTTGCCTAATAGTACTTGACTGCTGTCTATTTTCACTGACACTGAGCCAAACTTGAATGAAAAACTTTTACATGTTTGTCTATATCCTAAGTAAAATGAACATGAAAGATAAAGAAATATTTTGGAAGTTTACTGTATCAAAAATTTTTTTTATTCTAGAAGCTATTCAATGCAACTCATCTACTTCATTGCCTAAATTTATTTCAAGGAATTTGTATTTAGAAAAAGTTTTATTATTAATAAAGACAAAAATAAAGGGAAATTTAAGTTCTCACTTAAAGCCACGTGCATACTTGAGGGAGAGAAAGGACATTAAGAAGGCTTCATGTTAGAATAACTGGTTTGGCAAATACCAGGTGAAAGTATAGTACAATATTTCAAAGAAATGAAAAAGAAAATTTTCACATATCCTAAATATCATTGAAAAATTTTAACTATGTCAGAAACATTGTCAAAAATAGTAATACACTGGGCATGGTGGCCTTGTTTCTTGTTTGATAAACTTCTCATTTGTATTTCTTCACTGCTTGTCTCTGCCTGAAAATGAATTCCAAGCCACATCTCTGACTTGTATCAAGGGAAGAGCCTCTACAGTGTCATCACTCCTGCTTTTACAAGAATTCCAAGGCCACGTTTGTGGATTAACTTGGAATGGGAGAGGAAAGAGGAACTCCAAGGCAGGATTACCTGGATTCTGCACACTACTGAAGACCACCACCCATTTCTGTCCCATACTCAGGCCACGCAAGGGAGAGGCTATAAAATCTAGTACTACTTGCTGCCCCTACAATTCTCTGCTCATGTCAGACAAAAGACTATAGGAGATATGTGACTGAAGAAGCAGCAGAGAAAAGGCGTTCTTTTCCTTATTACACCTACCCAACATTAATTTAAATCTCCTAAAGAGAATGTATGGATGATCCAGACACAAAAATTGTGAAAAAAGAGATGCTGAGTAAATTACAAGTGTCATTACAATTATAAACAGAAGTTAATTGCTTTTGAAGCATCTTTTCAAAAAGACAAGTTAAAATATTAATATTCAGTAAATTTTACTAATGCTTATTGTTATGGTTTGGCTCTGTGTCCCTATTCAAATCTCATGTTGAATTTTAATTCCTAATATTGGGGGATGGACCTGGTGGGAGGTGATTGGATCACAGGGGCAGGATTCCCCCTTATTGTTCTCTTGATAGTGGGTTCTTATGAGATCTGATGGTTTAAAAGTGTGTGGCATTTCCTCCTTTGCACTCTCTCCTGTCATCATGTGAATATGTGCTTGCTTCCCCTTTGCCTTCCATCATGATTGTAAGTTTCCTGAGGCCTCCCAGCCACGCTTCCCATTCAGCCTGCAGAACAGTGAGTCAATTAAACCTTTTTTCTTCATAAATTACCCAGTCTCAGGTAGTTCTTTATAGCAGTGCGATAATGGGATGATATACTTATCATCTGCTCAAAACATATGGGTTAAGTGCTTTGTTTACATTTTCTCACTCACTGATTTGGAATAAGACATGCACAGCCTGGGAGATGAAGGACTGGTCCAGGGCCATACAGTTTTCACATGGCAAAACTGGGATCCACATCAACGTCTTTCTGTACTCAATATAATATATGGCCTCCTGACTGTTATGTTAATATTATAAGCCTCCTTGAAGAAATATTGTTAATACTTTGTAAATGAGTCATAGCACTATACATGCTTGAAAGTGACACAACTGTTTTCATTTAAAAATGAATGTAATCTAACATTTTCATCACTTCATTCTATTCTATTTAATTATTTAGAATTTGTATGACTCTACTATAAAAATCACACATGCTAGCCAAAATACAGAAAGAAAAATAAATGAACTTCATAAAAGCAGTCCAAAACTTAATATTATCTTATTTTTCCTTAAATTATGTTACATTGGTTCTAATAGCCAAAAGAGTCAATTGCCCAAATACACACAGTGTAGCTAAAAACATTTTAACAGGAAGTCAAGTAGACAGAGCTCCTACGCCCTAGAAGTTGAAAATCAAAAATTCAATATGGGCATATAACAATGCAGAGATCATAACCACAAACCTCACTGTACAAGAGGAAAGTGCACAGAATAATAAATATACCAGCAAGCACACAAATGACTGCTAAATTTAACATCTTCTCTGAGGTTTTCAGTGTCAGAGGCACTGTTTAAAAAGAAGAGTAGGCCCGGCGCGGTGGCTCACGCCTATAATCCTAGCACTTTGGGTGGCTGAGGCAGATGGATTGCCTGAGCTCAGAAGTTCGAGACCGCCTGGGCAACACGGTGAAACCCCGTCTCTACTAAAATACAAAAATTTAGCCGTTCATGGGCGTGTGGGCCTGTAATCCCAGCTACTTGGGAGGCTCAGGCAGGAGAATTGCTAGAATCTGGGAAGTGGAGGTTGCAGTGAGTCGAGATTGTGCGACTGCACTCCAGCGTGGGCAACAGAGTGAGACTCCGTCTCAAAAAATAAAAAATAAAAAAAGAGCAAGTATTACGCAGAGAAGGGAGGTTCTAGGAAGAAGAGAAAATCAGGACAGGACCTTTCCCAGTACAGAGACTGCTGGATGAAGCCTGAGAATGGCTTAGGTGAAATTGTAGTGTCCGGTCAGGAGAACAAGATGAGGCAAATACTGAGGAGAGAGGTGCGGGCAAAATGAAAGGAATACGAACAAAAGCAAGAGATTCACTACGGACTCCAGGGATCAGACAAGGACCCCCTGATTAGGGCCCTAACAGCCTGGCGGAGATGGAGGACACACGCAGAAAGCTGCAGCAGATTCCAAAGGGTGAGATTACCTGGTGCTGGTGGGAGGGTGCTGGCTTCCTCCATCACGTGGTCGCCAGAGTCTGAGTTGGAAGAACGTGGCCATTGGAGAAGGAAGTGGCCATGGTCTAATCTGGAAGCAAGTGACTCAGAAAATAAATCCCTTTATCCACAAAGGGACATTCCTTTGAATGAAAAGGATAGAAATCAAATCCACACTAAGACCAGTTTACCATTTAGTTCAGATTTCCAGGTAGCGACTCTAAGCACAGAAGAGGGGCAAAATCAGAGGGGTGGAAGGACAGTGTGTTTGTGGAGGATAAAGGACACTTTCTGAAGAGGATGAGGTTCAGTGGTAGAAAGTGGCATAAATATATTCACTGCTATATATTAATCTTCTCACTATGTTCCTTGAAATACTTGATGCTCATTCTGATGAATGAAAAATATTCAAAATTCATTTTCTAAAACATCATTATTAACAAACCCCATTTCTTCATTTTGTGTCTTTATTAAAGCTCGTGGATTCAGTGTGCCCCACATTTGCACTTGTTTCCATATTATTTTGTAGTGCTGGCAAACAGCAAATACTCAAAGAATAGTAAAGATTGTTTTTTAAATGTAGGCTTTCTCTCCAGATAAATTTCAAACTTCTTAAAAGTAAGTTTCAAGTTTATGCTACGTAAAAATACCCCAGCAAAATACTAAACCCTGTCTTTCGCAAACAGAGGGGTTGGTTGAAAATTTGAAAAAGAAATATTGTGACCGTGACGATCTTTTTACACTCCAACAATATTCAGGCAGAAAGCGAACCCGTTACATTTCTTGACTGAATGGATTATTGGTTTCTAAAAGAAGTTATTGTAAAACTCCTCTGAATTTTTAAGCTCCCAGAAATTGGGTCTCTGGTGAAGCTTGTAGGGGTGTGGTGATGTTTCATATTAGTTATTCATCCCAGTGATTATTTTCCTTTCCTCTCATACTTCATCATAACAGTAGTCTACTTGAGATAGCTTTTCATCTGACCACGTGACCTGCTAATAAACACAAGCATTTTTTCCTCAATAAACTCAATTATTAACAACTGCATCCTGTTTAGAACATACAGAATTTGAATCTCAGTCTTTGGCGCATGATGAATCCCTCTCTGTGGCCTTCTGAGGACTCTATTAAATCTTTGTGAGCCTCACCACAATGGTTTGGTTCAGTACTCCTCTACCACCGAATACATTTAAAACAAAACAAAACACTGTCATACGTGGAGGAGTTCATAAATTCCAGCCTGAGAAATGCAGTCAGCAATCTGTCCAAGTCACGTCCTGGACTTTTTGTTTTACAGGCTTTCTCAGAATATTGGCTTACTGTTAATAGGGAAACTGTACATAAAACCCAAAAAGGAAGGGGTCAGTTAGTCTATGGGAGACCAGAATCTAGAATGCTGCCCACACCTCTGTGAAATACCAAGTTTGCTAAATCTGCTATTGTCAACTTGGATCATATGGCTGATAAAAATCATAGGCCTATAAAGTGCATACTCAGTCCTTTGGGGTGATTGCAAAATAGGCCTATAAAGGCACTTTTTTGCTTTTTGCATGAACTTCAAATGCAAAGACACCTAAAAGCAGTCATTTGTAAACATATTCTTTTGCCTTCCAGGTCATTCACAATTTTAATTTTTTTAACTATGATGAAAGAATCTGAAGCGTTGTGTAAGAATGGTTATCCTATGTGAGACTATAGAATAGAAAGCAAGCAATATTTTTCTTGCATTTTGTTCAGAATTATCTCACTCAGCATTATTAACTATATTTTTCAAGCAAAATTATGTAGTTCTAGGATTTGAACTAAAGAAAAGTTCTTAAAGGAAATTGATACTCAGAGAACTTAAAATGATCTGTTCAAAGTCCCACAGCCAGTGAGAAACAGATCTGGAATCAGGATCCTGTTCTCTCACTTCTAAACCCAGCATTTATACCATGCCAAGCAGCCTGGCTTCAAATAGCAAAGGAATTACAGTGGTCCCACATACTCTGGACTTTCAAACACCCCAAACCTACATACCACCCCCTGTCTCTCCGCTTGTTCTTCTTTCAAACATCTCCTACCTTTTTCAGAACACCTTATGTTCTAAGGTAATCACATAGAATTCAAGCAGTTTGGGCACGTTTCATCTGTCCAGCTAAAAACATGACATCTTACACAACTGCAGTATAAAATAACAGACATCCCAAAGGCAAAAAATATTAAAGAAATGTTGTGAACCTCCTGATCTACGTAAGTACCCCTCTACAGCAGAGACCCAAGGAAGAAGCAAGAGGTGAAAAACATGTGCAAGATAAAAGCCAGCAGCATAATGGACAGAGGGTGCTGTGGGAGAATGGAAGAGGGGTCCTAGAATGGGGTCGTGGAAAGCTTGAATAGATCCAAAGGAAGAGTAAGAGTCAGCCAGGCTGGGCTGCAGGAAGCACCCCTGTCACAACAACCAGGTTTGACTTTCGCGTGACTACTAACTAGCTAGACGCTTTGGGCAGGTTACACAATACTTTGAACTTCAGTGTCCTTGTCTAAAATGACCATATCAATAATAACTACCCAAAAGGTTTTATGAAGTTTAAATGAACACATGATGTAATATTCTTAAGAAAACATTAGGCATATAGCAAATATTCCATAAATTTTAATTACAATGCAAATAATGATGGAATCATAAGTTCAAATAATCAAAGGTAAAAAGATCATGGTACATTCCTGAATGTTCTCGGAAAAGCAAAGAGTTTAGAATGGTGAAAGTAGAGAGGATGATTTAATTAAGCTGAACTGTATTCACTTCTCCTGCTGTAGTGTAGGCAAGAAATTGCACATCACTCCAACTAAGAGAGCAGAATACCCATTATAGCTTGTTTCTCTTGTCTTCACCTTTAAGGCACTTCCTCAAATGGGTGGTGATGGGTTAATGGTGGCCTCCATTAGAAGGTATGTGTAGATTTAGAGTATTCAGCCTGAGAAAGAGGAGGAAAGAATGTTAGGTGCTGAGAGTAAAGCGAAGCCCAGGAGTGTCTGTGGGTCTAGGGATGAGGAAAGGCTTCCGGATCTGGGTTTGATAACAGAGCAGTCCTCCTGCAGGTTTATGGCCTAGAAAGTTCCAGGGCCACTGGCCCACAAAAACATCCTTGAGAGGCACTGCTTAAATGATCTGAAGTTGTAGGGCTCAGAAAACCAACTGCAGCATGTGGCTTGGGAGATGACCCGCCTGAATGGACAGACCACAGGCAAGAGGAACTTCCAACCCTGCCTGTGTCTCAGGCCTTGGGACCATCACATAAGTGGGATCTTGGGTCCACTGGGGCTTCGAGTCCCCAAATACCAATGAAAAGACTATTCAATAAAACATAATAATTACCTGTGGCACAGGGGTGTCAAATTTGTTTACAAGAGCTCGTTTTGCTTCTAACACAGAGGAGTGAGCACTTTATAAACAAAGATGAAATCACTTTCTTCCATCTGTCACAGTAAACCTCAGGCAGAATTTTCCCTAGAAGGCAAACATTTTACCCTCAATGATCTCAGAGTCATGTGTATTGTCCTTTGGCAAGACAGACTAACCAGTCCGAATTGTTTAAATCCTGTCTTTTAAATCAACAAGAATCCTAAGTTCTGAAAAAGCTATCTGTGTGAGAAATACCAGCACAAAATGTGACTGGTGTGCTGTTTCATCCTTTCTCAATCTTGTGCAAGGAAGGTACCTGAAACCCTTTGGAATCCATGGGTGGCAGGCAGAGCACTTTTACTGAGCGCCCATCTGCACTCACATTCCAGTCGATGGGGAGTTTAGAAACACTCCTCCCTCCCATTCCTCCCTTCACTCCTCTCCCTTCCATATCTCTTATAAGCTTGTCTGGATTTCCCAATCCTAATTTATCTTGAACTTCAGATAGACTCCCTACCCCAACTTGCCCCTGTAGAAGAATTCTGGTGCTTGCCGGCCTGCAGTTATTATGTTGAACCATATTCATTTAATGAACAGGATGTATTCACGTTGCAAAGCAGTGCATTATATAAAAGCCTTTATTAATCACTCTATGGTGCCATAAAATGACAGGCGTTCGGTTCCCAAAAGCAAATAATGCAAACCAAGAACCTGAATATAATGGTGGATATAAAATTATAATAGCCAAGTGGCAAGTCCTTGGTGCATTTAGAGGATCACGAGAGGATAAAAAGAGCTTCTGGTGCCTCTCTAATTGTGTTTAAATTTTTATTTATGGTGATATTAAGCAGTTCTCTAAGAGCTCCAGCCATTTAAATTATGGTGATTCTTTCTGAAGGCTTTTAACTGTAAGGAAATTGGGAATTAGTCCCCTTTCAGAGGAGACACAGGTGCCTGAGTAATTCCTAATAGATGGTATTCTTCCAAACTTGCTGAGTGGATGATTCACTAGCAGTTTGCAAACTTTCACATGCTTCAGGATCTCCTAAGGAACTTATTAAAACTCAAGATTGCTGGGCCCCACTATTCTTGGTCATTCTGGGGTATGACCTGAGAATTGGCATTTCTAACCAGTTCCCAGGTGATACTGATGCTGCTGTTCTGGGAATATAATTTAAGCTAAATGCACCAGCCAATCTGTCATTGTTGAGTAGAGTTTAAAGGATGTGGGTCCTCCAAGAAATTCCTCGGTCTCTCCATTGATTTTATTCCAGTGAGAAGGGAGCATCCCTATTCTCCTATTCTCCCACCTTCTCACACTGTCCTCTTCTAATTGCTCATAGGTTAGATGCTGTTTAATGTGAAATAATATTGACGGGGCCTGTTCTAATACAAACATAGGGCTGGGCCAAGTAATTGCATGATGATCTAAACCTAGCAAAAACATTCCCGGATTACTCAGGAAAATTAGAAAATAATTACATTTAATTTTCAAGCAAGTCTAATGATGTGTTTCCCAATAATTCTGCATCTTGATGTATTTCATTTTAGCACGATGAAAGAATAATCATATATGATTTCAGCAGTGAAGTTGCCATAGAGGGGGTTATCTTTATGTCTAAACTCTGAAATCTCTTGATTGCATTTCAATCTATGTTCTTTATCAATAAACGATGATTCTTTCTGAAAGAATTTTTATTATACACGAGTATTTCCAATATGTCACACTTATTTTATTGTCTTGGGATAATTTCTTTTACATTTGTTAACTCCTGGTCTTGGGTAATTGATTTAAGTTACTTTCCTAAATTGTTTACACTAAACTTTATTAGCTTTTTAGAACTTTTATTTTGAAATAATTTCAAACTTACAAAGAAGTTTCAAGACTAGTGCATTGGCCAGTTGTTCATGTTGTATCACATCCTCTCCCTCCCTCTACTTATATCTTTTTAATACCATACTATTTACTCTGTGCAAAATAAATATTTTTTCTGAATTATTCAAGAATAAGTGTCAGACATAGTGTCTTATTATTCCTTAAAACATTAGTGTTTATTTTCTGAAAATAAGGACACTCTCCTACTTAGGCACAAAATAACTATCAGCAACAGAATATCAACATTCCTAGTCACTAAATTCACACTCTATTCCAATTCTACTGATTGTTCCAGTGATGTCCTTTATAAACTGAGGGTGCAATCCAGGATTAGCTGTTGTGTTTAGTTGTCATGTCACTTTAGTTTCCTTCAACTTGGAATGGTTCTTCAGTTCTTCCTTGGTTTTTTATGAACTTGAAATGTTTTAAGAGTCCAGGACTGTGACTTGTGGAATGCTTTTCAACCTGGATTTTTTTGGGTTTTCCTCGTGATTGGATTCTGGTTATGCTTCATGGCAGGAATACCACAGCAGTGATGTTGTGAGGAAGTCCATGATGCCAATATGTCCCACTATGGGTGACGTGAACTTTACTTGGTTAAGATGATGTCTGCCAGGAGGTTTGTCGTACTATGTTTTAATATGTTATTAACAAGTGTTTTGATGAGATATATCTTTGACATTATAACTATCTTAATCCTCATCAAACTATTAACTACTAGTTTTAGCATCCATCAATGATTTTTACCTGAATTAATTATTATAGTCATGCTTGCTAAATGGTAATTTCTTCATTCTATCGTTCTACTATTAGGTGGAACTTTCTCTTCTGCCCCTTTTATCTATCTATCTATAATTTTTCTATCAATTGAGATATTAATAATTAGAGATGATTTTCTGTTATTCAGTGAGTTATAATCCATTACTTTCACTATTTAATTTGTTGCTCAAATTGCCTCAAATTTGGCAAGTGGGAGCTCATTCAAGCTGGTTTCTGTGTTATTATTTTTAAGCACTTTCTTACTGCAATGAACTGAATGTTGATATCCCTTTCCTTACTCCAAATTTATATGTTGAAACCTCATCATCAAAGTGATGATATTAGGAGGTGAAGCCTTTGGGAGTGGTTAGATCAGGAAGTCTGAGCCCTCGTAAATAGGATTGGTGCCTTTATAAAAGAGGCCCAAGATAGCTGCCTTGTACTTTCTGCCACATGGGGACACAGCTGGAAGGTGTTATATATAGATGAACCAGAGAGCAGGACCTCATCAGACACTGAATCTGCTGGCAACTCTATCTTGGACTTCCTAGCCTTCAGAACTGTGAAAAATAAATTTATTTTGTTTAGGCCACCCAGCCTGAGTTATTTTTTTATGGCAGCCCAAGCAGACAAATATAATGGGTATTTTAACTATGTCTGTATCTACATTTAATTATATCAAAGAAAACAACTCATGAGTCTCCACTGATACCAAAGTGTCCAATCCAGGGTTA
>NW_012098843.1:731965-751112 GCF_000951045.1 Mandrillus leucophaeus | reverse complement strand
GTGAAATAATATTGACGGGGCCTGTTCTAATACAAACATAGGGCTGGGCCAAGTAATTGCATGATGATCTAAACCTAGCAAAAACATTCCCGGATTACTCAGGAAAATTAGAAAATAATTACATTTAATTTTCAAGCAAGTCTAATGATGTGTTTCCCAATAATTCTGCATCTTGATGTATTTCATTTTAGCACGATGAAAGAATAATCATATATGATTTCAGCAGTGAAGTTGCCATAGAGGGGGTTATCTTTATGTCTAAACTCTGAAATCTCTTGATTGCATTTCAATCTATGTTCTTTATCAATAAACGATGATTCTTTCTGAAAGAATTTTTATTATACACGAGTATTTCCAATATGTCACACTTATTTTATTGTCTCGGGATAATTTCTTTTACATTTGTTAACTCCTGGTCTTGGGTAATTGATTTAAGTTACTTTCCTAAATTGTTTACACTAAACTTTATTAGCTTTTTAGAACTTTTATTTTGAAATAATTTCAAACTTACAAAGAAGTTTCAAGACTAGTGCATTGGCCAGTTGTTCATGTTGTATCACATCCTCTCCCTCCCTCTACTTATATCTTTTTAATACCATACTATTTACTCTGTGCAAAATAAATATTTTTTCTGAATTATTCAAGAATAAGTGTCAGACATAGTGTCTTATTATTCCTTAAAACATTAGTGTTTATTTTCTGAAAATAAGGACACTCTCCTACTTAGGCACAAAATAACTATCAGCAACAGAATATCAACATTCCTAGTCACTAAATTCACACTCTATTCCAATTCTACTGATTGTTCCAGTGATGTCCTTTATAAACTGAGGGTGCAATCCAGGATTAGCTGTTGTGTTTAGTTGTCATGTCACTTTAGTTTCCTTCAACTTGGAATGGTTCTTCAGTTCTTCCTTGGTTTTTTATGAACTTGAAATGTTTTAAGAGTCCAGGACTGTGACTTGTGGAATGCTTTTCAACCTGGATTTTTTTGGGTTTTCCTCGTGATTGGATTCTGGTTATGCTTCATGGCAGGAATACCACAGCAGTGATGTTGTGAGGAAGTCCATGATGCCAATATGTCCCACTATGGGTGACGTGAACTTTACTTGGTTAAGATGATGTCTGCCAGGAGGTTTGTCGTACTATGTTTTAATATGTTATTAACAAGTGTTTTGATGAGATATATCTTTGACATTATAACTATCTTAATCCTCATCAAACTATTAACTACTAGTTTTAGCATCCATCAATGATTTTTACCTGAATTAATTATTATAGTCATGCTTGCTAAATGGTAATTTCTTCATTCTATCGTTCTACTATTAGGTGGAACTTTCTCTTCTGCCCCTTTTATCTATCTATCTATAATTTTTCTATCAATTGAGATATTAATAATTAGAGATGATTTTCTGTTATTCAGTGAGTTATAATCCATTACTTTCACTATTTAATTTGTTGCTCAAATTGCCTCAAATTTGGCAAGTGGGAGCTCATTCAAGCTGGTTTCTGTGTTATTATTTTTAAGCACTTTCTTACTGCAATGAACTGAATGTTGATATCCCTTTCCTTACTCCAAATTTATACGTTGAAACCTCATCATCAAAGTGATGATATTAGGAGGTGAAGCCTTTGGGAGTGGTTAGATCAGGAAGTCTGAGCCCTCGTAAATAGGATTGGTGCCTTTATAAAAGAGGCCCAAGATAGCTGCCTTGTACTTTCTGCCACATGGGGACACAGCTGGAAGGTGTTATATATAGATGAACCAGAGAGCAGGACCTCACCAGACACTGAATCTGCTGGCAACTCTATCTTGGACTTCCTAGCCTTCAGAACTGTGAAAAATAAATTTATTTTGTTTAGGCCACCCAGCCTGAGTTATTTTTTTATGGCAGCCCAAGCAGACAAATATAATGGGTATTTTAACTATGTCTGTATCTACATTTAATTATATCAAAGAAAACAACTCATGAGTCTCCACTGATACCAAAGTGTCCAATCCAGGGTTAATTCTTGCCCTCTCCCTTTCCATATTTGTAACTTCTTCTCCCACAGTGAGGAGCCTGGATCCCATTATCCTCCATATATTTAATTATTTGCTCAATACTCTGTGTGTAACCAAGATTCCAACCACATGGGCAGAATCTTCAATGCTCGATCATCTCCCCACAACTTGGTGGATTACCGCTTTGTCTCTAATCTAGTTAACCATGTCAATTAAATCCTCAGCCCCAGAAGAAGACTTCATCTTTAAATGTGACTAGCTTTACACTTACAGTATATTTTACATTTTGTTTTAATACTCCAAACTTAGCACAATACACAAATTTCAGCAGTCATCCCTCTTATCCAATAATGGTATAATTCCTTACTGGGGGAAATTATGCTAATAAGATCAGTTTTAATAAATGTTGGTAATGATGGTAAATAAATTGGAAGTATTTTACTTTCTTATAAAATATCCACATTTAATAAGTTTATTTTTACATTAAGCATCAACTTTTAAAAAATCCAAGTGAAAATTTAAAATGAGAAATTAAAATACAGGCATACCTCAGAAATATTGTGGGTTCAGTTCTAGACCACTGCAATGAAGCCTATATTATAGTAAAGAAAGTCACATGAATTTTTTTGTTTCCTGGTGTATATAAAAGTTATATTTATACTATACTGTAGTCTATTACAAGTAAAATAGCATTGTGTCTAGGAAATAAATGTACACACCTTAAATAAAAAATATTTGCTGGGCATGGTGGCTCATGCCTGAAATCCCAGCACTTCGGGAGGCCAAGGTGGGCAGATTATATGAGTTCAGGAGTTTGAGACCAGCCTGGGCAACACAGTGAAACCCTGTCTCTACTAAAATACAAAAATTAGCCAGACTTGGTGGTGGGTGCCTGCAATCACAGCTACTTGGGAGGCTGAGGCAGGAGAATTGCTTGAACCCGGGAGGCAGGGGTTGCATTGAGCTGAGATCGTGCCTCTGCATTCCAGCCTGGGTGACAGAGTAAGACCTTGTCAAAAAACAAAACAAAATAAAACAAAACAAAAAACTTTATTACAAAAAAATGCTAAGAATTATCTGAGCCTTCAGTGAGTAATAATCTTTTTGATGTTGGAGGATCTTGCCTCGATGTTGATGGTTATTGACTGATCAGGGTGGTGGTTGATGAAGAATGGAGTGGTTGTGGCAATTTCTTAAAATAAGACAAGGAAGTCTGCCTCATCAGTTGACTCTTTATTTGGTGAAGGATTTATCTGTAGCATGTGATGCTGTTGAATAGCATTTTAACCACAGTAGAGCTTCTTTCAAAATTGGAGCCAATCCCCTCAAACCTGTTGCTTTTCTATCCACGAAGTCTATGGAATATTCTAAATTCTTTTTTGTCGTTTCAACAGTGTTCATGGCATCTTCACCAGGAGTAAATCTAATTTAAGAAACCACTTTCTTTGCTCATTCACAAGAAGCAACTCATCATCCATTCAAGTTTTACCATGAGACTGCAGTAATCAGTCACTTCTTTAGGTTTCACTTCTAATTCTAGTTCTCTTGCTATTTCCACCATATCTGCAGTTACTTCCTCCACTGAAGTCTTGAACCCCTCAAAGTCATCCAGAAAGGTTCGAATCAACTTTTTTTCAAACTCTTGTTGATATTTTGGCCTCCTTCCATGAATCATAAATGCTCATAATGATAGCTAGAACGGTGAATGCTTTCTGGAAGGTTTTCAATTTACTTTGCTGAGATTCATCAGAGGAATCATTATCCATGTCAGCTACAACCTTACTAAATGTTATTTCTTAACTAGTAAGACTGGAAAGTAAAAATTACTTCTGGATCCATGGGCTACAGAACAGATGCTATGTTAGAAGCCATGAAAATGACATTCATTTCCTTATACATCTCCATCACAGTTCTTGAGGGACTAGATGCATTGTCAATGAGCAGTAATATTTTGAAAGAAATCTTTTTTTTTCTGTATTCAGTAAACCATGCTGTAAACAGATGTGCTTTCATCCTGGCTTTGTCATTCCACTTAAGAGCACAGGCAGAGTAGATTTAGCATAATTCTTAGGAGCCTTTGGAATTTTGGAATAATAAATGAGCACTGGCTTCCACTTAAAGTCACCGGCTGCATTAGCCCCTAGCAAAAGAGTCAGCCTGTCCTTTGAAGCTTCAAAACCAAGCATCGACTGATCCTCTCTAGCTATGAAAATCCTAGATGGCATCTTCTTCCAGTATTAGACTGTCTCATCTACATTGAAAATCTGCTGCTTGGTGTAGCCACCTTCATCAATCTTAGCTAGATCTTCTGGATAAAAGTGCTGCTTCATCTTGCACTTTTATGTTATGGAGACAGTTTCTTTCCTTAAACCTCATGAACCAACCTCTACTAACTTGGAACTTTTCTTCTACAGCTTCCTCACCTCCCTCAGCCTTCATAAATGGAAGAGTGTCAGGGCCTTCTCTGGATTAGGCTTTGGCTTAAGAGACTGTTTCGGTTTGGTTGATCTATCCAGACCAAGCAAACATTCTCCATATGAAAAATAAGGCTGTTTCACTTCCTTATTGTTTGTGTTTTCATTGGAGTAACACTTTTAATTTCCTTCAAGAATGTTTCCTTTGCATTTACAATTTGACTAACTGTTTGGTACAAGAGGCCTAGCTTTCTGCCTGTCTTGCCTTTCAACATGCCTTCCTCACTAAGCTTAATTATTTCTAGCTTTTGATTTAAAGTGAGAGACATGACCCTTCCTTTCACTTGAACACTTAGATGCCATTGTAGGGTCATAATTGACCTAATTTTAAAGTCTCAGGGAATAAGGAGGCCAGGGGAGAGAGAGAGAGAGATGGAGCAATGGCTGGTTGGTGGAGCTGTTGGAACACACATATTTATTTACTAAGTTTGCCATCTTATATGGGCATGGTTCATGACACCCCAAAACAATTACAATAGGAATGTCAAAGATCAGTGATCAGAGATCACCATAACAGATATAATAATAATGAAAAAGTCCAAAATATTGCAAGAATTACCAAAATGTGACAGAGACATGAAGTGAGCACATGCTATTGGAAAATGGGCACCAATAGACTTGCTTTTGACGTACAGTTGACATAAATCTTCCATTTGTTAAAAAAAAAAAAAAAACAAACCTATGTCTGTGAAGTGCAATAATGCAAAGCACAATAAAACAAGGTATGCCTATGTATAAAAATATAATGTCCATGGTCAGGATAAATGGCAAAAAATCCCTAATCATTAAATGGTGAAAGAAATCTGATAAAATCTCACACTGAACAAGTGGCATAATGGATCAACAGGACTGTGGAAAACACAATGATATATTTAATCCATTCTATGTACTTGAGAGTATGCAGTAATAAAATAGTACAAATATAAATCCCATGTGCTTAGACAAATAAGGATTTGTCCCAATTGTCATTTTGTTCATCTCCAAGATTTCCTATGCTCTCTCTCTCTCTCTCTATATATATATATATATCTCCATATCCATATATATATATATATATCTCAAATTGAATATGTAAGTGCCATCATAACAGATTGCAGTATTTAGGCTTGATCCCAACACTTAAAGTCCATAATGTGAATACACATTTTACAATTCAGTTTGGCATTGTAACCTAACTTTATTTTCTTTTTTAAATATTTACCCGCTTATGGATCAAGTCACTTAAAAAACTTCTACAAATATATTTTTAAAAGCTCTTCATCTTAATGAGCCACAGTTTTCTCCAAAGTATGTAATTTGAAGAAGTAAGGTGTGTGTATATATGTATGTGGTTGATAGCTTGACATATTTAATTAAAATTAGTGGGGTTTTATACAAAATAAAGGCTAAGATAGGAATCTGAAACAATGCTCCACTCTTGAAGAGTTTATAGTCTATTTGGGAAAGTAATAAATGGATACAAAGTAGAAAATGGCCTATAGGGTGAAGAACCAAGCTATAGGATAAAGAACTGAAGTGCTGTAGCTGTTGAGAGCGGTGTGTTGGGACAGGAGCTCAGAACAGGAGCTTGGGTTTCAAGCTGTCTGATGTGAGGGGGACTTATGCTTAGGAGAAGATGGGGGGTGCAGAGGGAAAAGCAGTCACTCTGATGGGGTTGTTGATAATGAGGGAGGCTACGCTTAGGCAGGTCTGGAAGCATATATGAAATATCTGCATTTTCTGCTTAATTTTTCTGTGAATCTTCAACTAGTCTAAAAATAAAGTCTATTTTTATAAATCAACAGAAATCTTTTTAAAAGGTAAAGCTTTAGAAGTAGAAATATGATCACCATCAGAGCAGAGGTTTTGGTTAGGTGATATGGGGAAAATGAGAATAAAAAATGCATGAAGCTGAAAACCCATTTCACTGATTTTCAGGAAGAGTGAAATGTGTGTTTTGACATATGATAAAATTCATGAAATAATCAAATAGCAAAGAGTATTGGAAGATATTAGGTCCTACAGTAGTCTTCAACTTTTCAATAACCAAAAAGGCATTTATTTTTTTGAATAATAATAAAAGCAACTATGTATGAATTGCCCCAGCAAACAGACTCAGTAATAAAAGTTTTGCAGACATATCTCATTTAGTCTTAACAATCCTATGAGATAAGTATTATCAGTCTCACTTTACAGATGGGGAATCTGAGCCTTATGAAGTTTAAGTAATTTTTCTAAAATCATACACCTGGTAAGGAACAGAACATAGGTTCTACCTCGGCCTTCTCCTAAGCCCTTGTTCTGTTTCACCCAGCTCAGTGGTCTCTGAGGGTAGTCACTAAATGATTTCTACATTCCATGACCTAGCCAGAGGGCTGAGTCAGATGACTTTTGCAGTCTTTATGGTGCTGAACTTTTAGAAAAGTGTAGTAAGCTGGAAAAAAAGCACGGCATTTGTTTTCTGAAATCAATAATGTACTGCAAAATAATATGCTAACTTTATCAAAGGGAAGCTAAGAAAGTGTCCTCTTTATTTTTACAAGACAGTGGCAAATATATCAAATCAGAGTAGTTTCATGTTTTGCTGAAATTTTTCACATTTTGCTGAAGGTTTATTCAGCATTCATTTTCCTTTTCATTTCTTTTTATCTATCTTGTCCTTCATAGGCAGTTTTTCCAGCAGCAATAACCTCCCTGCTCACTTGGAATACTTCTGTTCATCCGCAAAACCTTAAGGGTAATATTGAGAATCTTGAGTGACCAAGTCACTTCTCTTGAAATTCTGAAGCGTAACCAGTCAAGACCAAGGGAGGAGGGCTGGGGCCAGGGAGACCGCACCAAGGTTAGAAAACCTTGCAGAGACATCTGGCCCTTACTATTAGGCAGCTTTGTAACTTTAGGTGTCACTGAAATGTTAGCTAACGTGGGGCTTGAGGAAAGAGACAACACCAAAGCTGTGTAAAAGGGAATGGAAGTCCTTTGCAAATGCAGGACTCTTTGGCCTGAGGAGTGCAGGTTGAGAAATAAATGGTGCCCTCATGTATTTAATTGAATGCAAGAAATTTAATCCTGTGGCATCTTGAGTTGGAGCCCACTCTCCTGTTTCCTGTGGGATTTGGCAGTCCCCTCTTCTATTACTGAGATGTGCCCTGGAAAGGAAGGTGATTTGGCGGGGGAAGGGACACCTTTGCCTTCACTTTCAGGAGTTACTATTAGCACAAGAGAGGCCAGCTCCACAGTTTCAAAAGCTTTTCTCACACTTATTAATGCATGCTCAGAGGTAGGCTTTTTCTTTTCTTTCCTTTCTTGTCTGTTTTTTGTTGTTGTTTTTTCTAATCCTTCTGTTTTGTTTTTAACATTTACTCTAGATATACCACACTGTGTCATGGTTTTAACCCTAGCTACACATTAAAATAATTCCGAGTCCAAAACATTTAATTTAATTGGTCTGGATTGGGGCCTGGGTAACAATATTTTTAAGCTCCCCAGTTGATCGCAAAGTGCAGCCTAACGTGATTTTCAACCTTGCCCCCCGACTCTCCCTGCCACGAGTCTGCAGTAACTACATTCAATATTTCAAAGACCCTAATTTCAGTCCGATATGTTAGCCATGACGAACTTTCAAAGGATGAATGCTAAGTTTCTTTACCCTAGCTGGAACTATATCAACATCTTGTACTCTGACAAGCAGGGTTTCTAAAATAAAAATGGAAAATTAATTATTAGTTTATAAATACAGTTTTTAAGCAAACAAAATCTTTCCAAACCTGGTAGATAATGGGAGAAAATAAATAGGAGGACATTTTCAGGTGAAAATGTTGGGAAGCAATCTGATAGAATTTTCTTTTAAGCTGGTATTAAAATGAGCTCTTGGCCTTTGAACACACAATAACAGATAAATGAAAGGCATACCAGAAAGTCACTGGGTGGCAGGGAGGAAGCCAGTTAGGCGATTTCATATTTGTGCTAGATAATGTGCACTCAGATAAGCAAAGGATGAAGTTGGTGATCTTTGTCTCTGGATTCACTTGCATTCTCTAGCTGTAGGCAGCAGTACAGGATCTTCCCATCTTCCCATCTTGCTTCTATCCATCCTATTTGGACCAGACCCTTCAAGATCTGTCTGAGAAAAATCACAGAGGGAAGTACTAGAGATTTTTTCCATTGTCTGTCAAGTTGGTCTCTTGCTATCATCCGGAAATGTTTAACATAAGTGAATCTTTAATTAACTTCAAAAAGTGCCTGTGCTTGGTCTCAGGTATGTAAACATGGCAGGACAAAAGTCACTAATGTTTGGCAAGGGGATTTTTCAAAACATCAATTAGAAAGAGTTGGTATGCCCGATGAACACCCACCTTGACTGCAGGTAAGAAATTAGTGCTAATCACGAGTATCATTCTTACTTCACCAAATATTTGTTCATGATTGTGTACCAGAGAGGTAAAATCAAGAGTACATTTCATCTTATATTTTATTGATTCCCACATTCAATAATAGAATATTCCATGCACCAGGCACTGCTCTGGCACTAGAACTAGAGAAATGAGCAAATAAAAAGCCCTATCCCCATGAAGCTTAGGTCCTTACTGAGGAATATAGAGTGTGGAAGTCAGCTGCAGTCAAGAAGAGTATATGGCAAAGTAACTGTTACTTGAAACTGTATTAAAACAATTGTGATTCTGACTTTTTTTTAAAAAAAATAGCATATCCTTCCTTTGAAAATAGAAAACAAAGGTATTCTCAACCCTTGAAAAGAATATTTTTAATTCACAGTTTCCATTTTCAGAATTGATGAAATCAGAACCTAACTAAAATGAAAAAACAAAACAAAATAAAACATCATTTTAGGTTCTTATGTTCTCCATCCCTAAGAGTTTACAATTCAGCATTAACTAGCCAAGAGCTTGGATCATTCAAGTAGAGCTTACTTCTTTACAGATGATAAGAGAGACAAAGCCCTGTGTGTTTATGGACTTAGAGGTGAGAAGAGAAGGAAACACAATCTTAGGAAATCTGAAAAGAAGTTTGGAGACCAGTAAAGTAATTTAGAGAACATTGACATTTAAATCAGATACTTCCATGTAATAAATATTTGCTGAATATTTCATGGGGCAGCTAGATTCCATAGATAGGGCGACATTGTTTCTTTTAAGATGTTAGTACTTTGTATGTACAATTGTATGGTATAGGATACATTTCAGCTCTCATTTCCATTTGGTAATCCCTTGAAAAAAATAGTATAATGTGTCTATGGCTGAGTGTAAAATTATCTTGGGGACAGCTTCTGTAGAGTATTGAGGCAAATGCTAATTGTGCCACCTTCTTGGCTTGAGTGTTTTTCAAGTAACAGTTACAAAAGCTTTGAGGCACAGAAAGTGATTGAGAATCTCAAAGTATTCTAGCAGCTGAAACCCAATGCTTGAGATAAGAGTTACCTTACCTAAAATACATGGAAAGGCAGCCCTGGGACAAAGAATTAATGTGAAGAGGTGCAACCAACATGTCTTCTGAAAGCCCTATGCTATGCCACATTGTTCTGAATATTTATAAAGAGTAGGTTGCCAGGTGCACCAAATTTTCAAGGAAAGTCAAACTTTCAAACTTTATAATAAGAGTTCTCTAAGAATTATTAAGAGGCTGAAAATGCTTTAAAAATGATAAAAAGTGATAAAAAAATTTAATTTACTGTAATGTGAAGAAAAGTAAATATATTTTGATGTTTTAAGAACTAATATAGGGTAGATAAACATTTTGTAAATCAGATAATAACAGAAGCTTACAAATTTGACAAAAAGCAGATAAATAACTTTTCTTATAAGTATCTACCTACAGAAATGTTAGACAAATGCAGCAATAAATTATACCTAAATAATTTTGAAATACTTAATGTTAGTGTCCACACACTGAGTCAACAAATATCTATAGTGGATATCCCACTAATAACATATATACAGGATATGACACATTCCTTACATAGATGAAAACTAGCACTGATCAAGTTAAAGCATAAAAGGAAAGATTGCTAGAAAAAATAAAGGACACCAAATATTGCAGGGGACATACTTACACTAAAAAGTTCTTTGCTGTTTTGCTGAAATTCAAATTTACCTGGACATTCCTTATTTTTATTGCTAAATTTGACAACTCTAAAATAGTGCATTCAAATTTTACAAAGAAAATTACTAAGCCCTAAATTTATTAAACATGGGATAAAAATACTCAACTATATTATCTCTCTCCTTAAATGCTCCTAAGATGCTATGAACTGAATTGCATCATCCAAAATTCATATTGAAGTTCTAACTCCCAGTGTGGCTGTATTTGGAGACAGGGCCTACAAGGAATTAATTAAGATTAAAAGTAGTCATAAGTGTTGTGCCTTGATCTAATAGGATTAATGTTCTCATAGGAAGACACATCAGAGAGCTTGTTCCCTCTCTCTCCACATGCACGTGCCGAGGAAAGCCTATGTGAGGAAACAGTGAGAAGACAGCAGTCTACAAGCCAGGAAAAAATGTCCTCACTGAAACTCCACTGTGCTGGCACCCTGATCTCAGAGTTTTCGTTCTCCAGAACAATGAGAAAATAAATTCATATAGTTTAATCTGCTAGTCTATCATATTTTGTTTTGGCAGCCTGAGCAGATTGATTTTCGTACCAAGAAGTGAGTGCTGCTATAACAATTACCTAAAAATGTGAAAGCAGCTTTGGAACTGTATGGTGGGTAGAGATTGGAACAGCTTTGAGGTACCTGCTAGTAATATGAGCATTAAGGGTGATTCTGGTAAGGTTTCAGACAGAAAGGAAAAAGACGTCATTAGAAACTGGAGGAAAGGCGGTCCTTACAAAGTGGCAAAGATTTTGAATAAACTGTGTTCTAGTGTCGTGTTGAAGGTAGAAGTTGCAAGTAATGAAATTGGGTATTTAGCTGAGGAGATTTCTAAGCAAAGTGTTGAAAGAGTGACTTGGTTTCTTTTTAACCACTTACAGTAAAATGTGAAAGGAGAGAAATGAGTTGAAAAAGAAATTGTTAAGCAAAAAGGAACTAGAACTTGAAGATTTGGAAAATTCTTACCCTATCCATGTTGCAGAAATTGACATGTGGATTCAGAGATCACTGGAGCTCCTGCCTCAGTTTCAACAGATTAAAAGGCCTTAGCCAGAAGCCTTGGGGGTAGGACTGTATGGTAGAGCCTTGGGGGCAAGATCCTTCCCTCGCAGAGCCATGAGATTGGGAATCCTGCCTAGCCCTGTAGAGGCAAAGCTGCTTTCCCAATGGGCCTGGAGGGAAGAGTACTCACTCAAAGAAGATTATTTTGAGCCTTAAGATCTAATGGAATTTGCTTTACTAGGTTTTATACTTGCTTGGAACCCTTCACCCCATCTTCCTTCTCATTTTTCCCTTTTTGGAATGGGAATGTATATCTTATGCCTATTCCACCGTTGTTTTTTAGAACATGTATCTTGTCTGATTTTATGGGTTAACAGCTGGAAAGGAATTCTGCTCAGCATGAATCATATGTTGAGTCTCACCCATATATGATTTAGGTAAAATTTAGATTAGACTTAGGACTTTAAACTTTAGAGTTGATGCTGAATTGAATTAAGACTTTGGGGGCTGTTGGGATGGAATGGATGTATTTTGCATATAAGAAGAATTATTGGAACAGAATGCTATGAATCCAATTGTGTCCCCTCATAATTCACATGTTGAAGCCTAATTCCCAATGTGACTGTATTTGGAGATAAGACCTTTAGTTGATAATTAAGATTAAATGATGTCATAAGGGTGGAGTCTTAATCTAATAGGATTTGTAGCTTTATAAGAAGAGGAACACAAATAGATTGAGGCCATTTGAGCACACAGGAAAAGATGACTATTTGCAAGACAGGAAGAGAGCTCTTGCTGGAACCCAACCATCTGGAACTCAACCATGCTGGCACCCTGATCTTGATCTTCCAGCCTCCACGACTGTGAGAAAATAAATTTCCGTTGTTTAAGTCATCCAGTCTGTGGTATTTTGTTATAGCAATTGGAGCTGATTAAGACACAAGGTTCCCTCTCCTCTTCTTTATAATAGTCATCACACTCATAATTATAATAATTTCAAAATTTTCTCTTTGGCAAATTATAATCTCCATGATGACAGGGAGGACAGAGGGTGACCCAGTTGGTCTTTTGTTATATGCTTAACCATTGGCACAGTGACCCTGGCTTATAATAGGGGCTAAGTAAATATCCGGTGACTAGACAAATATTGAATTAAGTGACTAGAAAGGTAGACAAAAATTGTGTTCACTACAATGTTATTTTTCACAACAGAACATTAAGAAAAATGTAAATGTTCAAAACCTGGGGAATAGTTAAATAAGTTAGTTAAATTGTATTATAATTGCGTGACAATATATCATTTAGTTGTCTTAAAAGGTCTTAAAGAATACTATTTTTACTGGCATAATAAAATTCACATAAACTAATGTTAAATGAAAAATAATATATGTGTATGCATACATATACACAGAAAAAGAGAAAAAATGAGGAGTAAGTCCAATTAAGTGTTAACAGTGGATTTTTTTGCTGATTGCAAAATTATTTTTTCTTTATGTCTTTCCCTATTTTTCAAATTTGTTACAAGAATTATAAATGCTTTTTGAAAAAAAAAAAGTTAGCAGTCAGTTGCCATGAACTGAATTGAAAAGATGACCTATATAAGTTGAAAAGATGACCTCAGCAAAATTGTTATAACAAGGAAACAGCAAAATTTTTATAACAAGGCAAGCAAAACTAACTTCGTCAAAGTCATTATCAGCGCAGGGCTCAGAACGAACACATGGACTCCACTGGTAAAACACCTCAATAATGACATTACACTAAGTAACACCATGAAGAAAGCCTTGAGTGTCTACAATAATTTTCTTTTCTGAAGTCTCCTGAAGCCCTTTTGCTGGCATCACACATACATATTAGGGTCTACATTGTTTTTGAGTGTGTCTAGAAGGCTTGACCCACTCCTTCACCTTTCCACAAAGCAATTCTCCCCTACTTCATCTGCCTGTCAAAGGAGTGATTTAAAGATTCTATGGTATAAACGGGATATGCCCAAAGCTTAAATCCTAAGGAGATCCCAGGACTTAGGGAACTTTACTTTCAGAATGTTAAGAACTTTTAGAGATTTGAGGAAAATCAATATATGAATGTTTGCTATAGATTAAATATGTCCTTCCAAAACTCATATATTAAAATCCTAATCCCTAAGGTGAGTAGTATTAGGAGATGGGCCTTTAGAAGGTAATAAGGTCATAAGAGTGGAGCCCTCATTAATGGATCAGTATCCTTACATAAGCAGTCCAAGGAAGCTTCCCTTGCCCCTTCCACCATGTGAGCACACAGTTATTAATAAAAGGTGCCATGTACGAGTCAGAAAGTGTGTCCTCACCAGATACCACATCTGTTGGCAACTTGATCTTGGATTTCTCAGGTTCCAGACTGTAGGAAATAAATCTTTGTTGTTTATAAGCTACCCAGTTGATGATATTTTTTTATGGCACCCCAAATGGTCTAAGAGCTATTGATGAACTTCTATCATATCATAAATATTATTTGGAGGATGTTGTTTGACAAGAGTCCTAGAATTACATTTGTATCTACTGAAGTATAAGAATTCATACAACTGGAAAAATACATTCTACTGTAGAAATAACTTGCACCTTAGTTTTGTGTGTAGTTTGTCTTATTTTTTGAGAGTTGTTGTGTTGTAGGTACTTTACTTTCTTTCAGCCCCAAAAAGATGAAGTGGTATATACATATATTACGTTCTTACTTCAACATTTTATGTCTTTGTTAATATTGAGAGTTCAAATCAACATGTATTGATTGAGTATGCACTACCAGGAAGGCACTGTCTTAGGTTTGGGGGACACAAAGGCAAATAGAAATGAACTTCTAATTGCTCAGGAAAGACATGTACTCTAGGGAGATGCACACAGTCATATAAACTGATAATGTCACTGCATGTAAGAACTGAGACAAAGCCATGTAGGGGATGTCGGTACAGAAAGAAAGGACCCTGAAGTGGATGCCATTACTGCCCTATCAATATTTCTTCCTCAGCCTAGTGCTGTGAATGTTGGTTGCTAAAGGCTCATGCCTGCCCCTTTCCCTAAAGAATTTCCTTTGACAAAATGACAACTTCTTCTTCTAGGTGAGGTGGGCACCAACATTATTAAGAAGCTCAGTGGTGTCTGTCCTTTGTAGATCATTACTGATGATCATTATTGATTCTGTTATAGATCTGTGCTCCCTGACAGCAATGGAAATAGTAAGATCTCAAAATAGTAGAGGACAGATAGCAGCACTTGACCATCAGAAGCAAGGTGGGCATGATTATCAAAATGCACAGCATGTAGCAGGCTCTGATCAGTAGGGATTTATGGAGATGGCTAGTAGAATATGGTGATTGTAGGGTGAGATCAATGGGCAAGCAATAAGAGTTTTGTTTAACGTATATAATCAATCCAAATATAGATTTAAAAAGATGATCAGAATACTAAGGTCAGCCACCTCAGTGGAAAGTCAGGATTCCTTGCCCAGTTTATAGGCTTAGCTTGTCCTCAGATCCATAACCTATTGCTTGAAGTAGTGGTCAAGTTCCTACGAGAGAGTTTCTTAAAATGTCATGGAAAATTTATACAGTAGTAATTCCTCCAGCCTTTCTCCAAAGGGATAAATAGCCATTTACTTGGGTAACATAAACTGGGAAAAGTGAGACGTTTAATCAGGAATCTGAGTGGACTGCAATAGCTAGGGACCTCAAGTACCATCATGGATCCTCTCATTAGAGTAAGGCTATACATGGGTCAGAAGTCCTGGTACATGTTCATCTCAAAGTGGGACCACAGGATCCGTGAACCCACCCTGTAGTTATTTCCTGGCTAGAAAAATTTACAATCAGAACACACAAACTTAACATTTGGAAGAACCCTCACATTGACTTGTAGAGAAAAACGTATGTTATAGTAGGTGACATGGTTTGGCTCAGTGCCCCCACCCAAATCTCATCTCCAATTGTAATTCCCACGTGTTGAGGGAGGGACCTGTAATCCCCATGTGTGGAAGGAGGGAGGTGATTGGATCATGGGGGCAGTTGCCCACATGCTGTTTACGTGATAGTGAGTTCTTATGAGATCTGACTGTTTTATAAGTGGCACTATCCCCGCTCTTTTCTCTTCTCCTCTCTTCCCTCTCCTGCAGCCTCCTGAGGAAGGTGCCTGCTTCCCCTTCCACCATGATTTTAAGTTTCCTGAGGCTTCCCCAGCCATGCAGAACTGTGAGTCAATTAAACCTCTTTCCTATATAAATTACCCAATCTCAGGGCAGGCAGTTCTTTACAGTAGTGTGAAGACAAACAAAAACAGTAGGAAAATCCAAATGAATATCTCTGAAACTTCCAAAACAGTTACATCAAAAGCAGTATCACATCCTAGGTAAAAAGGCAGAAATGGATACACCCTGAGAAAACTTAAAGGATGAATGGATCAAAGTGCCCATAAGTCCCATTTAATTCACTCATCACGAAATGACTGTAGACAGAATGACTCAGCCGATGGATGTCAGTCAGCCTCTAAACCCTGCCTTCCTGGCTAACCAGATGCTGGAAACCCTTTTTCTGGATAGAGTAGATTTCTTGTTGGAAACAACTGGGTACAAGTGGTACAAGGGATAAACTCTCATAAATCTGTTGGTGCCCTGCTAAACTCTCCTGTTTTCCAGGCCAGTGCCCTCATCCTGCAGCTCCTATAAGTTTTTCTGCTAATGGATTACAGCTGCTCCCATTTCTGGAGAATTGTCCTTAACCAAATGGGAACTACATCACCTAAGAGGTAATGCAACTTAGCCTAACAGGGTCAGCCTGCAGTCAACAACTCACTGTCATGGACTACAGAGGGCTGTGCCAAGTCTGTGGTGCAATTCATATTCCAGAGCTTCCAAGGGATCAGGCTGAAGAGAGTTCCAACTGATACTGTTTTCTTGTTTACTCCTTCTTTTGTCGTGTCTTGTTTCCCTCGTTCCCTTTCTCCTGAGAGGACTTTCTCAATAAATTATGTGCAGTAAAATTCTTACCTCATCTTCTAGAGAACATGACCCAAGATAGAATCCTAGAGCTGGTTGCCAAGGAGTGCTTTTTAGAGAATAAAGTGCCTAATATGAGACTTGAAGTATTAAAGACTAAAATAAAAGTCAGAAACGGACATTACTTAATGTCTTGGTTTTCACATCTTTGTACTTAGAGTTTCTCCATTGAGAAAGAGATTTTCAAGGATGATCAAGTTCCAACAAGTATCCTTCATGATAATCTGGAATTTATTTAATCTGGAATTTAGTTACTTGCAGAAAAATCCAAATTTATGGCGACATCTGTCAGCATGAAAAGAAAAAACAGTCATTTCTTTTTTGTGAAATGCAAACTAATTCGTGTATCCATTTAATTAACAACTACTTTCTGAATACTAATTAGAACTGGGCATTGTGTTACCTGCTAGGGACTCAAGAGGGAGCCAGACTGTCTCCTGACCTTTCAGAGTTTAGTAGTATCTGAGTCTGCCTCAGTTTGCCTAAAAGGTGAGAGCCCAGAAGGGAGAAACCTATGGCTTTCTGAGGGGAGGGTAATATGAGTGGTCTTCCCAAGTAAAGGCAGGTGGAGGCACTATCTGTAGAGAATTTAAAACAGTGACAAAAAATAAAAGAAGTCACTGTGCCTTTTATTATCACCATGTGCTGGCAATTTTTAACAATGGTAGTGACAATGCATTCTTCCCTCCCACCCTTAAATACTACTGAAGATAACTACAATGTTATTAATATCTCCCTTTGGTATTTGGACAACCCTGTTTAGTGTTCCCCAAAGTTGGGGCTCACAACAGCTTCCATCACCATTTAGGAGTAGCAGGAAGGAGGGCTTTAGAGTAACTTTTCCTAAAATAAACCTTAAGACTCTCTCCACTAGTGTTCTCTCCCTTGAAGAGAGTGGGAGAGAGCTCTCTCCCTTAGAAGAGCAAGATTGGGAAGCTAGTCATTATGTGACTCTCACTTTTTGGTGGGGCTGGGGTGGGGATCAGGCCAGCACATAATTTGCCTCATTGTAAGTGTGTACATTTTCTGTAGATTTAAGATGCTTTGAGAAGAGAAGAAGGGAATTAATGAAAAGAGAGGACAAAATCAAACCCTTTCTGCAAGTCCAAAGAGTTTGACTTGTATGAACTCTGAGAGAAGAGTTGATCTCTTAACTTGTGCTGGCAAAAGGCTTAAAGTCACTTATTCTCACAAAGAAACTCAAAGACCAACTGTTTATTCCTAGGGATTTGGTGGTAGTAACTTACCTAGATTTTGACAGTAAAAAGAGATAAATTTCGAAACAACTATAGACTTTTTCCTATCCAGCAAGCTTATAAAACAAGTCTGTGACTTTAAAATCTTTACAACTTAACCTGAATAATTAATATTCTGCCACCTGCGTTAGTCATCAGCATGGGTTAGAATGACCTAGTGCATTACTTTCCAACCTGAAATTCTGTGCTGCTCTGATTTGATAAAGCATTATACCTGCATCAGAGACATCTAAAGAACATGGATTATATATTATGTGTTAAATAAAATTTTCATATGTGAAACTTTTCTACAAGAACCTAGGAGTAAAAACAAAGAAAAATGTAAAGTTATTTGGCAGAACTTAAAATAGACCTGCACTGTCCAATACTGTAGTCATAGGCCACATGTAGCTATTTCAATGACTGAATATTCAATCAAATTAAAATTCAATTGATTTTATTTTGGAAATAATTTAAGACTAACATAGTTGTTGAAAAAAGTAGCACAGAGAATTTCACATACCCTTCATCCAGTTTCCCCCAATAACCATAGAGCAATGATCAAAGCTAGAAAATTGAAGTCAGTACAATTCTATTAACTAAACTACAGACTTCATTTGGATTTTACCAGTTTTAATGTGTACTTTCTTTGGTGTTTAGTTCTATGACATTTTATCACATACGCAGATTTGTGTAACCATAATTGTAATCAAGATACAGAACTGTTTATCACCCATTTATAATTATGCCATCCCCCAAACCCTAACCTTGGCAATCACTGATCTGCTCTGCATAAGTATAATTTAAGTCCTTTTGAGAATGTTATATAAATGGAACTATACATTATATAATGTTTAAATTTTTTTTGTCATGCAGCTTAATACCCATCAAGTTTTTTCATGTATCAACAGCTTATTTCTTTTCATCACTGAATAGTATTCCATTGTACAGATGTACCATAATTTGTTTATTCATCCACATGCTGAAATATATTTGTCTCTAGTTTTTTACTCTTACAAATAAAGTTAATGTGAACATTTATGTTCGGATTTTGTGTGGATTTTCTGTCTAGTAATTTATTAATTAGTGAGAGATGCCCCCAGATACGAGTGTAGGTTTTCTTACTTCTCCTTTCAGTTATGTCCCTTTTTGCTTCATGTATTTTGAAGTTCTGTTGCTTGGTGCATGCATGTTTAGGGCTGGTATGTGTTTTTGGTTAATTAACTCTTTTTTTCATTTTGTAGTGTCTCTCTTTGTCCTTGATAATTTTCTTTGCTCTGAAGTCTACTTTGTCTAATATTAATATGGACATACCAAATTTCTT
>NW_012098843.1:723422-726167 GCF_000951045.1 Mandrillus leucophaeus | reverse complement strand
TAATTTGAAATCAGCCTCAATATTTCATTTTCGGCCTTAATTAGTTTGGGTTATACAGTATTGAGAAAAATCCTGAACCAACCATGTAAAGTCTTTACAAATAGTGGAACTTCTGAACAACACTCCCATCCCTTGTAGCTTCAACATACCCTTCAATGAAATGAGTTTTCTCAAAAAAGCAAATAGGAACATTTCATTTCAAAAATTGAATCATCAATAATATGTAAAAATTGCTCATTCTTTCTCATAAATATACAGATTGGAAGAGAAGCATTCAAAGTTTGTAGTGAGTATTCCAAGCTATACTGAATGAGGTAGCTTGTCATTTATATTTGCACTACTGTGCCGTTATGCTGGAAACAGAATGTGTTCTGAATAGATCCCTGGACTTGACTTGGCATTTAGTGGAGTGCAATGTCAGTATAACATTTATACAGTTCTACCTGAGTTGACGGGGGCAGTCCTGGTTTTTTTTCTTTTTCTTTTTAAATTTTCTTTTTCTTTTTTTTAATTTAAGCTTTCTTTAAAGTTCGGGAGTACATGTGCAGGTTGTTATACAGGTAACCTTGCATCATGGGAGTTTGTTGTACAGATTATTTCATCGCCCAGGTACTAAGCCTGTTCCCATTAGTTATTTCTCCCGATCCTCTCTCTCCTCCCACTCTGCACCCTCCAAAAGGCTTTAGAGTGTGTTGCTCCCATCTATGAGTCCATGTGTTTTCATCATTAAGCTCCCACTTATAAGTAAGAACTTGAGTATTTGGTTTTTTGTTCCCGTGTTAGTTTACTAAAGATCACGGCCTCCAGCTTCATCCATGTTCCTGCAAAGGACATGATCTCATTTCTTTTTATGGCTGCGTAGTCTTCCATGATGTATATGCATGTGGTGTACCACATTTTCTTTATCCAGTCTACCACTGGTGGGCATTTAAGTTGATTCCATGTCTTTGCTATTGTGAATAGTGCTGCAATGAGTATACACATGCATATGTCTTTGTAACAGAATGATTTATATTCCTTTGGGTATATATCCAGTAATGAGATTACTAGGTCCAATGGTATTTCTGTTTTTAGGTCTTTGAGGAATCACTGCACTGTCTTCCACAATGGTTGAACTAATTTACACTCCCACCAGCAGTGTATAAAATTCCTTTTTCCCTGCAGCCACACCCGCAAGTCTTAAATTTTTAAATGAACATTTAAGCACCATTACATTCCTAATTAATGATACACTTAGAAGTAAAAATATTTCCATTGAAGGCAGGAGAAATGTATTTTGAGTTTATACAAAATGAGTAAACCTAAGAGTACAAGATAAAGTAGGAGTGATATTAAAGAGTTAAAATTTAGTATATAGCACCCTGAACACACATGCCACTTCTATTCTTTTTTACAAAATAGTTGAAGTGTATATGTAGAATAAAATTCAAACCAAACATTTGAGGATCCCTGAAACACTTTGCAGAATTCCTCTAGTGTCTGGCATAGTGCCTGACATAAAATAAGTAATGAATATCTGTTGAATGGATAATAGATTCTAGTTTGAAAATTCACAGGCATCATCTAGCAAAGGTTTCTCAAGACTCTCTGAGTCTCTCAAGGGGAGGTAAAATATAAAAGTAAGTCATTCAGTGCTGCTCTCTACGTTTGGTACTTAACTACCATTAAAGCTTATTTTTCATGACCATTTTACAATGGAGGTGTTCATGTGTAACTGGAGGTCTGTAAGGAAAGTATCACTATCCCGATATCGTAGCTTAAAAATTAAGGCAGAACAATACTTACTAGGGTCTATTAATGACTAAAGTGTGGATTTGTAACTTAGAACCTGGGCATGGGGCCCCATAAGACATGCTGCCCCTCCCTCATCCTTCTGTCCTTGGTACTCTCCACCTTTCCCTCCCCATCTCCCCAGTTTCTCATCTCCCTGATGAGCTAAAAACATTACATATAATTTAAAGCCTAGTTGAATTTTGAAGTTGATCAGAAACAGCTATTACGGCTAGTAGCTGCATTTGTTCACACACAGAGGACTGAAGTGACAATATGCAGTATACACACTATACATACAATATAATTAACAGTGTAAATAGAAACCATTCTACACATCGTGTGTACAGAATCAATTTCTGAGGGCTTGGAATAAACTACATTGCTTGTCACGTCTGAGGATTTCACAGTAAGAGGGCTTTCCTATTGAGAAATGAACAGTTATTCTTCCCTCTGTAACTTTTGTTTAAAGAATTGCTTGAATATTTTAGCTCTCTTTCTCCTAGAAAATGGAGAGTGTACTAAACAAATAAACATAGAGTGTGAAAATGGCCCTGCTGATATTTTTGCTGAACCTCTGAAAAATCATCTCTGTTGCATAAATAAGGCTGGAGACAATAGTCAAGGATCAGGGTTTTTCAGCACACAATGTAGGCTTTGTACAGTGGATGTTTTCCTTGTTTTTTTTTTTTTTTTTCTCCTTGATAGAGTGGTAAAAAAAGTAGAGTTTTCCCACTTTGTCCCAGAGATGGGGGTTTTAAGTCTATTGAGGGCAACTTGGTGCCTTATCTAAGCCTCTCACGATGGGCAACTTAGGAGGAAAGGCCCGCTTCATTGGTCCCTGGACAGGAAAGAGGGGGCTCTGTGGGGACAAGGAATAGGTCTCTGCTTAAATGGATCTGACAGCTTTGCATTAAAAAAGATGTTTATCCTTGTTTACGGCATATCCCTTCTCCTTTTATAATTCCCATGATT
>NW_012098843.1:720834-723372 GCF_000951045.1 Mandrillus leucophaeus | reverse complement strand
CACTGTATGAAAATAACTTTTTGCAGGGCTGAATTCTACAAGCAAGCTCCATAAGTTGGGGAACTATAGCAGAGAAGCATATCCTAATGAGGAAGCTTTATTTATTTATTTGTGCTAATTATTCTTAGTGCCTGTCCAGTACTTAGCCTGGAGAGGAGAATCAAAGTGTTTTGTGCGTGTCTTAAAAAAATATATTGAGTAAGTAAATAAGAAACTATTTTTAAAAATCAATAGTGCTATCAATGTATTTACCCATTTAACAACTGTTTATTGAATGTAACTCTGTATATAATCCTTGTCCATATGGAATTTGTAATTTAATGAAAGGGACATACATTAAACAACTAATAACACAATTAATTTATTACTGCAGTGGCAGTTATTTCCCTTGACCCTAGGATCACTTCTCTCTGTCTCCTATCTGCTTTCAGGTCATCCAGTTGACCACTTTTCTTTGAGCTGAGGGCTCCTTTCTGCTCCACCATGAGCCACTGGCTACACGGTATCTGGCTGCTGTTGACCGAAGATCCCCTGTAAAATTCTGCTTCCTCTTCAAGAGCCCATAGGGAGGATGGAGGAGTGTGAGGCAAGCCTTGTCTCCATTGCAGCCCCATCTTTCACTCTCTCCATAACCTCACCACACAAAAAACTATATATATATATCGAATTATATGTTAAATACGACTTTTTCAAAGCTCCAGGGGATTTCCCATAAAGTGAAACCCCCTGTAAGGGAGTAACTCTGTTCTTAACCACATCCTCCCTTCCTTTCACTCTGAGAGTATACCATCTTTAAGTCTCCATCCACTTTTTGAAACAGATGCTTTTGTAAATACTACATTTAAAAAACAGCAATAGTCACACACACACTGCATATAAAACGTGTTATCTTTATTGGTTGCTTAATGGGGGAGGGCAGTAGAGATCAGAGGGCAGGTCAGCCACCACCCCTGCCCCAGGCCACCTCCAGAGCTAGCCAAGTCTGAATCACTACCACTGCGGTGGGCGTGGGGGGATCCACAGAGGAACATTAGAAATGGCAGGAATCTCCCGACAGTGGTCCTGCTCCTAACATGCTACCCCCAAACAGGAAGTGGGCAGAAGAGTTTCTAATGACTCTACTGTAGGTAATTCCAGATGAGTCCCAATGCCAGTGCAGGAGCTACACACTCCTGGGGTATATGCCCTGCGGTGTTGTTTGGGGAGGCAGACAGGGGCAGGCAGCTTGCTCCTGACTCCCACGTGGAGGGACGAGGGGAGGCCTTCCCAAAGACTCCAAACCCAGGGGTACAATCGGTCCTTCGGTGCCTTCTTGGCTTCTCTGCTGCTTCAGACTTCAGGAGCCCCCAAGACTTGGTCACCAAGGTGCCACAGGCGCCGGCCTTGACCGCACTCTCCCTCGGGCCCCAGGGCTGATTTCCCCGGCTTTACCTTTGTTTTCCTAGTCTGTTCCTCCCTGAGCTTGTTTGTGTAAGAAACCCTCTCTCCCTGCTTCCTGTGTCTCTGTCATTTCCTCCCATTGCCATTCTACACTGTGGCACTGAGGGCCACTGTTTTTCTTTCTAACCACAATACCAGACGCTGGGAATGGCAAGTAGGTGCGCGGGGACGCGGAGGCAGGCGGGGCTGCGGGCTGGGGCCAAGCTCCGAGCCCGGGAATACCGGTGGGCTGCTGTTTGCTGGGCAGCTTGGGAAGGAAGAAACTCAGTATCAGGAGACAGCGTCTTGCCAGTTAATCCTCAGGCACTATCTAAACGAAGGCAGGTTCCCAGAAGTGAAGATGGGAGATGTCTGAAAGTTCTGATAACCATCTTCGTCAAAGGAAGCTGTGCCGGTCCCATTTGCTTACTGAATTTTTAACATATCCTTATTGCTTTTAAACTAACCGAAAAATAAACTAAATCTTATTTATAGGGGAGCTTAACAGAGATACGAAGCCAGGACACATGGATACCTAGTTAGAAATGAATTTCCTTGCGGTTCTGTTCAGTGCTTCTGCGTTATCCTTTTTGATCAGCTCCACTGTTGGTCCAGCCTGCGCTGTGGTGTAAGATAAACTACTTTATGTTTTCTTGGCAGCGTTTGAATCAGACAGGTTCTCACAGGAGCTCAGATCTTGGGTTGTTTTCCTGAGCACAGGGAGAAGGAACTGAAAAAGTAGCTGGCCTGGGGAAAGAAGAATGTGATGCCTTTTTATTTACCATTGAAATGCCAAAGCCTGGTTTATGTGTTGATTTCCAAATATAAATAGGAGGAACACTGTGGCACATATCCCATTGAAGGACTAAACCAATAACACATGCGTTTTGCTTAGTAACCCAGGACTATTTTCTTTCTTTCTTTCTTTTCAGTGCAACTCTAACAAAGTAAACTGAGCAAGATTTGACAACTTCGGCTTGGTTTCGTACGAGATATATTGAAGCACGTTTATTTTGTTGACTGTTACCTAGCAGAAGACGGTTATTCTATTTTGGTAGCATTTGTTCCATAAAACTTTCAAGGTTTTTGCCAGCTCCTTTCATTACACCTTTCCTGCCA
>NW_012098843.1:715061-720784 GCF_000951045.1 Mandrillus leucophaeus | reverse complement strand
TGATTAATGTTTGCACAATTTTCCTGTACTTTTAAATTACCTATAACATACCTAGAGTTGAAGTAAGCCTCTTGTAGGCAGCATAAAGTTGGATTTTAAAATCTATTTTGTCAATCTTTGTCTTTTAATTAGTATGTGTAGACCACTTACTTTAAAAGTAATTGAGGCCAGGTACAGTGGCTCACGCCTGTAATCCCAGCATTTTGGGAGGCCGAGGCGGGTGGATCACCTGAGGTCAGGAGTTCAAGACCAGCCTGGTCAGCACAATGAAACCTTGTCTCTATTAAAAACACAAAAATTAGCCAGGCATGGTGGCAGACACCTGTAATCCCAGCTACACAGGAGGCTGAAGCAAGAGAATCACTTGAACCCAGGAGGCAGAGGTTGCAGTGAGCTGAGATCGTGCCAATGCACTCCAGCCTGGGGGACAAGAGGAAGACTTTGTCTCAAAAAAGAAAAAAAAGGAGTACTTGATAGTTTTTTAGAATTCAGGTATGCTATTTTATTATTTGTTTTCTGTTTTTTCCCACTGCTTTTTGCCTGTCTTCTTTTTTGGACCTTCCTGTGAATTATATAAACTTTTTAGAATTCAATTTTAATTTTTCTATAATAATTTTATTTCTCGCTTCATATAGTTTAAAGTATTCATACTTATTACAGTCTAATATTATCAATATTTTACCATTCCAAGTAGAAGGCAAAAACTTTATAATCATTTAAATCTCTTTACTTGCCTTCATCTAAAAATCAATAATGGTCCATTATATTTCTTCATGTATTACTTTTTCTTTTGTTTCTTTTTTATATTATTTCTGATGTTCCAAGTTCTTTCTATATTATTTTCTTTATGTCTGAAGAATTTTCTTGGACACATTCTCTTAGTTTTCTTGATCTAAGAATGTCTCTATTTCCTAGTACCTTCATGTTCACTTCAGTACGCCAATCTCCACGCTGCCCTCTGGGTTACTTCTTTATTTCTCAGACCTCTGGTTTCATTCCGTGCTTAAAGTTTTCCCAAACTAGAGAGAAATTTTTGTTAGATACAGAATTCTGACATGACAACCCTTTTTATGAAGAAAAATTACCTGAAAAAAGTTGTGCCACTTTCTTCTGGCTTCTGTGATTTCTGAAGAGAAACCCACAGTGATTCAAATCATTGATCTCCTAAAACTAATATATTATTTTCTCTGGCTACTTTCAAGATTTTGTCTTTGCTTTTAGTTTTCAGAAATCTGATTATGATTGTCATCAGGGTGTGGATTTATTTTAATATATTATGCTTGAGGTTTGCTGAGTTTATTAAATCTGTTGGTTTGTAGCTTTCACCAAATTTGGGTAGTTTTCAATCATTTTTTCTTTGACTATTTTTTCAGGCCCTCACTCTTTGTTTGCTTGCTTGTTTGTTTATTTTTGAGATGTGGTATAACTATATTGCCCAGGCTTGTCTCGAAATCCTAGGCTCAAGAAATCCTTCCACCTTAGCTTCTCAAGTAGCTGAGTTTACAGGCATGCATCACCACATTTTTGTTTTTGTTTGTTTGTTTATTTGTTTTGTAGTTAGGCCCTCACTCTTTCCCATCTCCCTCTGGGATTCCAATAGCCACCAATGTTATATCTTTTGTTATTGTCCCATAGGTTTCTGGTGTTCTCTTCATTTATTTCAAGCTATTTTATCTCTTATTCAGATTGGATAATTTCTATTGATATACCTTCAAGTTCCTCTAACATCTCTATTCTGTGATAATATTTATCCGGTGACATTTTAATTTTAATTACTGTATTCTTCATCTCAAAAAAATTTCTATTTTGTTCTTTATATTTCCTAATTTTGCTGAAACTTTCTATTTTTTTCCATTCACTTCAAGAGTGTTTGTAATTGCTTATAGAAGCATTTTTATGATAGTTTGTCATATAATTCCCACCTTCGTGTCATCATGGCATTGGCATATGTTCATTGTGTTTTCTCATTTGAGTTAAGATTTTCCTGGTTTTTGGTATAACAAACGATTTTGGGTTGATTCCCAAACATTTTGAAGAGTACGTTAAGAGAATCTGGTACAAAAAATAAAAAAAGTATTATACTTTTGCAGGCAGTCAATCATGAACACATTTTTGTCTACTTTTACGGACTTTGATTTGAATTTCAGTTTAGTTTTCAAAGTCTTTGCAGTGTTATTTTGGTCTGCTTCATCTGTGTGCTTCCCAGAGTCCAATCTGAAGCCTCATTGATATTACACACCATAGCTCAGTTCTCAAAAATTTAGTTATGTTGATTCTGATTGGTTTTATTCAAATGCACCATTTTTTTTAAAGGGTGGAGGGGAACAATCCAGGACATTAGTAATAGAAATAAAGGATCCTTTTCTTTACCTTGTTCCTTTTTTTTTTTTTTCTTCTCCCTTCCGTCTCTAGCTTGCTATCATTTCTTAGTGCCATCCTAACCACATTTTAAGTTCTCAATAGCAACATTTGGTTTGTTAATTCTGTATTGGACAATGCAGATATAGAAATTTTCTATCATTTCAGAAAGTTCTATCGCATAGGAAGCCTTTCTCTTCTTGAGTTGAAATTATTTCTTCTCCTAAAGATGATAAATTGTAGAAAGAAATAAAAGTCATGAAAAATAAATAGAGAGGATGAGAAAGAAAGGACTATAAAACCTGAAGATACAAAAACAAAAAAAGTGGTAACAAGAAAAGACATCAGAGAGAAGTTGAAAATGTTCAAATGGAATAAATATTGTTTAAAACAGGGCTGAGGGCAAACTTCTGTGCATAGGTTTTCCCTGTTATTCTCAGCACTTATACAGTTTTATATGTCAGAAATTAAAGTTGTTTTCCAAAGCTGTTTCTAAAGCAGTCGGTGTGGCCTTTACATTATCATTACCTTACCTCATTCTCTGTAGTTAAAGGATATCAGCATTTTAGAGCGCAAAGTCCGCTTTAAAACAATGTGGAATTAAAATGGTACTTCAAAACAATAAAGACACAAAAATATACGTTTGGGCATGGCAAGGCTAGCTTCCTTGCTACTTTTAGATTTGTGGAGTTTAACAAAATTCAAGTCCCCATAGGTACTTCTGGCTACTGGAGCTTTGCTCCTGCTTAGGAGCAATCCATTGATCTTCTGGTCACTGGGGAAGAATCATCATGGATTGCTGCATTATTCATACTTTAACTTATGGACGAAAGAGAGAAAACCCATATGCAGTCCCCAAAGTAGGTCATATTGTGGGGGTCCAGTGTAGCACCAAAGGAAGTTCATAGCCCCAGGCCAGAGGGAAAGAGAAAAATTTTAAACCGGGAATAAAAGGTCTAGAGGTCTGAGAAATAGCAAAATGGATAACCCAGAAGGCAATGTGGAGATTAGATAAATGAAGTGAGCATGGAGATACTAGTAAATCAAGGGATAGCTTGGGACTAATCTCACCAGGGTTCCTTTCTCAGAAATCTCTGGAAACAGACATCGAAGGATAGAAATAGTTGGGGCAGAAGTTGCAATCCAGACTGTTTCTTCTCATAGAATTTTCCAAAACTAGGCTTTTCCTTTCCTAGCACATAACTTAGAAAAGAAAACCCAAAAGGTATCTTCTCTTCTTATACCTTAGATCAAAATTTCTCTAAAATTCTCAAATTTCACCTCAATACCCCTCTATCCTTGTCACCAGAGGACACCAAGCACTATTAATATGTGTATATTTTTACTACCAACATCATATTTTAAGCAATGCAATCTAATTATTCAAAGAGCTGGCTTTCAATCCAAATATGATTTAGAAAAAGGAAATATAGCCACACAAAAGTGAAAGAGACACACAAAACAAAAATGAAAATTAATGTGCTTATTTTGTGCATTTATTAAGAAGTCATAATAAGAAACCTAACAATAGCTTTCAGGATCAACAGCATTTTTTTCCCAAAATGTCACCAGCGTGTGGTATAAATGGTTAGACTGAGAGTCATATAAAACCAGGTAAGGATTTATCTTCTGTCATTTAGTAGTTGCATTATCCTTGAAAAATGACATAAGCTCTCAGCTTCAATAAAATGAAAGCAATCACAATGCCTATCTTGCAAAGTCATTATCAGGATTAAATGAGATAGTGT
The DNA here is from genome assembly GCF_000951045.1 of Mandrillus leucophaeus. Taxonomy (NCBI): domain Eukaryota; kingdom Metazoa; phylum Chordata; class Mammalia; order Primates; family Cercopithecidae; genus Mandrillus; species Mandrillus leucophaeus. Next base: position 716,678 of record NW_012098843.1, on the reverse strand, counting down.
GTGTGAGGTGCTTAGCATACATCTGGCATAAACTTGGCACACAATGAATGTCACATTTCTTCCTTTCTTCCCTTTAACTTGTGATACCATCACTTCTTTTGGGCCTTCTCCAACCTTTCTACTGTCCTTCATCCATGCTGCTGGCCAGCTTCCCTCTTCTCATCTCAGCTCCTTAATGTCTTAATAAACCCCCAGTTGCTACTGTCATCATGTGTTTTGTAATTGGGCATTGTTTCTATTAATTAAAATAAAGCATTTAAAGGAAGCGCCTAGTGAAATAACAGATCTGGTTCATTACTAGCTTTTTGACTCTCATGGTTTCCTCGCTTGATCACTAGGTTTGCCAGTGAAGAGTTGATTCAGTTTACTTTATTGGACTAACTCAGTGTTCATGTTTATTTTACAGTGTTTATCTTTATTCCCAATTATTCTAACCCACAGAAAGAAAGCAAGTCCCTTCATAAAATGGAGCATGAAGTTTCAATTTTCACATGAGTCACACTGGTGAATAGTATGTTCTTTTGTCTTGGGCTCAGTGCATGCTGCAAATCAAAAGAGGATGGGAAGCGTTTTGTGCATGTAAACAGCTGGAACACAGTGTTAAGTTGATAGTATGGAAGAATCTGAAGCCTTTTCTTGAGTCTGTGCAGGGAATAAAACTAGGAAGAATCATTTTACTCCCATGGGAAGGATTTACTGGTTTATAAATATGATAAACCTTCCTTAATACTGGTGCTTTGAACTTGCTGAGCACCTTTCAGCAGTGGATTGCAAAGCACTTCACTAACAGTAAGCCTTGGGACCCTCGGGATGGAGGTATTATTTCCATTTCATAGGGAAATAGATGCAAGGACTGACTTGCTCAGAAACACAGAGTAAGTCCCAATCAAGCATATACCTCCATGAACCCAGATCAAATCTAACCTCTAGGCTACTCTTGCCCCCGCATATTTATTTTGCAAAAGGAAAACAATGATTTCAAATATATACTCAGTTAAGCATTAGGATATATCCCTTTCGACCTGTTTTAACACGTTTTTCAAGTTTTGCTTGTTTTTACACTGGCAGGATTTTCGGATGATTAGTTCTGAGTGTCTTTTGTTTCAAGTGTCTCGTGTAGGGGATGAGAGAAATCAGATGATCAAGGGTCTTTTCACTGCTTAGTCACTACTTCAGGTTCAGTCTAGTTGGGTGGTGACCCACAAGGAATATTTCAATGCCAGGAGAAGTAAATATGCCAGTTGTCTTAACCTGGTCTTGGAGCAGGTAGACTCTGTTGGCTTTAAAATGAAAAATGCAACAATTTAGATCAAGCTGTTTGGGCTCTGTGTAAAAGAATCTCATGAATCCCTGTGAACATCAGCAGAAAAGTTTAGAAGAGTATAATCTTAGCAACAGAAAATGATGTTCTTTTCAGAAAAATAAACAAAAAATGTAGGGCAAGTCCACTGGACAAAGGGGCAATAGAGGAAGATAGAGATTGGGGAATGAAAAGCTAATTTGTAAACAGATTTCAGGAGAGTTGTGTAAACTCTCTGGATCAGGACAATCAAAGGGAAGAAGCAAGCAGGTGATTGTGAGTTGTTGGGAAAATAATTTTATCACACCGATGTTCCC
>NW_012098843.1:712755-715011 GCF_000951045.1 Mandrillus leucophaeus | reverse complement strand
CATAAACTTGGCACACAATGAATGTCACATTTCTTCCTTTCTTCCCTTTAACTTGTGATACCATCACTTCTTTTGGGCCTTCTCCAACCTTTCTACTGTCCTTCATCCATGCTGCTGGCCAGCTTCCCTCTTCTCATCTCAGCTCCTTAATGTCTTAATAAACCCCCAGTTGCTACTGTCATCATGTGTTTTGTAATTGGGCATTGTTTCTATTAATTAAAATGAAGCATTTAAAGGAAGCGCCTAGTGAAATAACAGATCTGGTTCATTACTAGCTTTTTGACTCTCATGGTTTCCTCGCTTGATCACTAGGTTTGCCAGTGAAGAGTTGATTCAGTTTACTTTATTGGACTAACTCAGTGTTCATGTTTATTTTACAGTGTTTATCTTTATTCCCAATTATTCTAACCCACAGAAAGAAAGCAAGTCCCTTCATAAAATGGAGCATGAAGTTTCAATTTTCACATGAGTCACACTGGTGAATAGTATGTTCTTTTGTCTTGGGCTCAGTGCATGCTGCAAATCAAAAGAGGATGGGAAGCGTTTTGTGCATGTAAACAGCTGGAACACAGTGTTAAGTTGATAGTATGGAAGAATCTGAAGCCTTTTCTTGAGTCTGTGCAGGGAATAAAACTAGGAAGAATCATTTTACTCCCATGGGAAGGATTTACTGGTTTATAAATATGATAAACCTTCCTTAATACTGGTGCTTTGAACTTGCTGAGCACCTTTCAGCAGTGGATTGCAAAGCACTTCACTAACAGTAAGCCTTGGGACCCTCGGGATGGAGGTATTATTTCCATTTCATAGGGAAATAGATGCAAGGACTGACTTGCTCAGAAACACAGAGTAAGTCCCAATCAAGCATATACCTCCATGAACCCAGATCAAATCTAACCTCTAGGCTACTCTTGCCCCCGCATATTTATTTTGCAAAAGGAAAACAATGATTTCAAATATATACTCAGTTAAGCATTAGGATATATCCCTTTCGACCTGTTTTAACACGTTTTTCAAGTTTTGCTTGTTTTTACACTGGCAGGATTTTCGGATGATTAGTTCTGAGTGTCTTTTGTTTCAAGTGTCTCGTGTAGGGGATGAGAGAAATCAGATGATCAAGGGTCTTTTCACTGCTTAGTCACTACTTCAGGTTCAGTCTAGTTGGGTGGTGACCCACAAGGAATATTTCAATGCCAGGAGAAGTAAATATGCCAGTTGTCTTAACCTGGTCTTGGAGCAGGTAGACTCTGTTGGCTTTAAAATGAAAAATGCAACAATTTAGATCAAGCTGTTTGGGCTCTGTGTAAAAGAATCTCATGAATCCCTGTGAACATCAGCAGAAAAGTTTAGAAGAGTATAATCTTAGCAACAGAAAATGATGTTCTTTTCAGAAAAATAAACAAAAAATGTAGGGCAAGTCCACTGGACAAAGGGGCAATAGAGGAAGATAGAGATTGGGGAATGAAAAGCTAATTTGTAAACAGATTTCAGGAGAGTTGTGTAAACTCTCTGGATCAGGACAATCAAAGGGAAGAAGCAAGCAGGTGATTGTGAGTTGTTGGGAAAATAATTTTATCACACCGATGTTCCCTGCAATAAAGAAAATGAACATACCTAGTTTTTAAATAGAAATTTACATCTATTTGATTATTTAGTATAGGAGCAACAGATCAAAGAGTAATTGTAAATCATTAGTGTGAAGTTCAACCTTTAGACTACCAAGGGCAATACATGGAATAACAATTAAAAATTATTACTCATGAAAGGCATTGCATTAACGAAGGCTTTTCCAACACTCCATCCCATCGCTAAATACGTAAAAATTGCTTGAGACAAACATATAACCTCCATCCAGACTTCATCATCTAAGGGAACTTCACCAACAAAATATTTTGGGGACAATTACATAACCTCCATCTAAACTTCATCAGCAGCCTCAGTGGCTGGCAGTCGCTCCCTATTTCTTCTTCCCTCCCTTTCAATGTGTAAGATCTGGGAACAGGAAGTAGCATTTACTCCTTCATGTTAGTAGAACAATGATGGATACTGAGAATGGCTTTCACGCTAAACATTGACCACAGCAAGGAAATGTTTCCATAGGAATAGTTATAAAGCTGGTGCTTTCATTTCTGAACATCCAAGTTATTTTTATTTTGATTTTTTTAATTAAGGATAAATTGTCATTTTAATTAAAGAAGAAAATAAGGTTCACAGAGCCAGAGAAGCCCATATGAACTTCATTTAGACATACTCATG
>NW_012098843.1:700085-711890 GCF_000951045.1 Mandrillus leucophaeus | reverse complement strand
GTGTTGCTCCCATCTATGAGTCCATGTGTTTTCATCATTAAGCTCCCACTTATAAGTAAGAACTTGAGTATTTGGTTTTTTGTTCCCGTGTTAGTTTACTAAAGATCACGGCCTCCAGCTTCATCCATGTTCCTGCAAAGGACATGATCTCATTTCTTTTTATGGCTGCGTAGTCTTCCATGATGTATATGCATGTGGTGTACCACATTTTCTTTATCCAGTCTACCACTGGTGGGCATTTAAGTTGATTCCATGTCTTTGCTATTGTGAATAGTGCTGCAATGAGTATACACATGCATATGTCTTTGTAACAGAATGATTTATATTCCTTTGGGTATATATCCAGTAATGAGATTACTAGGTCCAATGGTATTTCTGTTTTTAGGTCTTTGAGGAATCACTGCACTGTCTTCCACAATGGTTGAACTAATTTACACTCCCACCAGCAGTGTATAAAATTCCTTTTTCCCTGCAGCCACACCCGCAAGTCTTAAATTTTTAAATGAACATTTAAGCACCATTACATTCCTAATTAATGATACACTTAGAAGTAAAAATATTTCCATTGAAGGCAGGAGAAATGTATTTTGAGTTTATACAAAATGAGTAAACCTAAGAGTACAAGATAAAGTAGGAGTGATATTAAAGAGTTAAAATTTAGTATATAGCACCCTGAACACACATGCCACTTCTATTCTTTTTTACAAAATAGTTGAAGTGTATATGTAGAATAAAATTCAAACCAAACATTTGAGGATCCCTGAAACACTTTGCAGAATTCCTCTAGTGTCTGGCATAGTGCCTGACATAAAATAAGTAATGAATATCTGTTGAATGGATAATAGATTCTAGTTTGAAAATTCACAGGCATCATCTAGCAAAGGTTTCTCAAGACTCTCTGAGTCTCTCAAGGGGAGGTAAAATATAAAAGTAAGTCATTCAGTGCTGCTCTCTACGTTTGGTACTTAACTACCATTAAAGCTTATTTTTCATGACCATTTTACAATGGAGGTGTTCATGTGTAACTGGAGGTCTGTAAGGAAAGTATCACTATCCCGATATCGTAGCTTAAAAATTAAGGCAGAACAATACTTACTAGGGTCTATTAATGACTAAAGTGTGGATTTGTAACTTAGAACCTGGGCATGGGGCCCCATAAGACATGCTGCCCCTCCCTCATCCTTCTGTCCTTGGTACTCTCCACCTTTCCCTCCCCATCTCCCCAGTTTCTCATCTCCCTGATGAGCTAAAAACATTACATATAATTTAAAGCCTAGTTGAATTTTGAAGTTGATCAGAAACAGCTATTACGGCTAGTAGCTGCATTTGTTCACACACAGAGGACTGAAGTGACAATATGCAGTATACACACTATACATACAATATAATTAACAGTGTAAATAGAAACCATTCTACACATCGTGTGTACAGAATCAATTTCTGAGGGCTTGGAATAAACTACATTGCTTGTCACGTCTGAGGATTTCACAGTAAGAGGGCTTTCCTATTGAGAAATGAACAGTTATTCTTCCCTCTGTAACTTTTGTTTAAAGAATTGCTTGAATATTTTAGCTCTCTTTCTCCTAGAAAATGGAGAGTGTACTAAACAAATAAACATAGAGTGTGAAAATGGCCCTGCTGATATTTTTGCTGAACCTCTGAAAAATCATCTCTGTTGCATAAATAAGGCTGGAGACAATAGTCAAGGATCAGGGTTTTTCAGCACACAATGTAGGCTTTGTACAGTGGATGTTTTCCTTGTTTTTTTTTTTTTTTTTCTCCTTGATAGAGTGGTAAAAAAAGTAGAGTTTTCCCACTTTGTCCCAGAGATGGGGGTTTTAAGTCTATTGAGGGCAACTTGGTGCCTTATCTAAGCCTCTCACGATGGGCAACTTAGGAGGAAAGGCCCGCTTCATTGGTCCCTGGACAGGAAAGAGGGGGCTCTGTGGGGACAAGGAATAGGTCTCTGCTTAAATGGATCTGACAGCTTTGCATTAAAAAAGATGTTTATCCTTGTTTACGGCATATCCCTTCTCCTTTTATAATTCCCATGATTGGTGTTACTTTTTATAGTAAGCCTGTCTGGGAAGGAGCCACATTGTTCCAATGCCTTAGAAAGCAAAGGGAATGGTGAGAAACCTTCAGAAATGCTATCTGTAGAAGGTTCTTCGGAGGAAATGAACTGTGTGTGTGTTCGCTCAAGCACATATATGCAGTATATATAACATGGGGGCTTTTTGAATGGGTGATTTAAATGAAAGAATTATAGCTTTTCTTTATATACTTCTGCAGTTTCGTTGGTATATTGACTATATTTTCAAATTAATATTGGTTATTAATAATCTGTTTGCTCAAAGTTATATTCTAATGTCACGTTTTGTGGTGTAATAACTGGAAAGAATCCTACTGTCTTGAAGTTTTAGAAATACCTATGGAAAACTCCAAAAACACCTCTGATCTACTTTAACCATTTACACTGTCACTGTAGTAAGAAAAGTAAGGAAACATCCAACTAGAGTTTAATTTTGAAGAGGATGCAGGGTATCTTTTACAAAGATTTTCTTAATCATTTGGATTAATCCTGACTTTCAAGTCTAGATAAAAAATAGGATATCCCATAAGAAGGATTTGCAACATGTAGGGAATTTTTTGCCAACCAGGAAAGGCTCCCAGGGTCCAAGTTATTAAAGTTATATTTATTGGTGATTATGTCTGTTTCCTGTATAAAATGAAATTTGAAAGCAAACACTTGAGTCAAGAAAAGTCAACTAAATGACATGGTTTTTATACATGTAAAAGAAGTGGTCATTTTCAAAGGACCTCATATGGCTTGGTAGATTAGCTAAAATGAATGTGAGAGCTTAACATCAACCCCTGACAAACTGTGATACAGTTGTAGACAGACAGACACACACACACACACACACGCACACACACACAGAGAGAGAGAGAGAGAGATCGCAAGGAAAATAGACAAACTGCCCAGAGATACCCAGATTTAATGTCATCAAGCGGCTCTTGCGATGTTGTAAACCAAGTAACTAGAGTTTGTCTCGTTGAGGCTGTCCCTAGACTTTCTGGATAGGATTAATTCCATGAAATTCTCTACAGCCCTTTCTAATTGGTTAAGATGTGTGAGACACCACACATAATGGAAATCACTTAGCCATCTACATCTCACATGAGCCACTTCAAAAAAAAAAATTCTCTTAAGAGGAGAAGCCAGACATTGGTTCTACCTTTACAGGAATATAGTGCATACATTTCTTCCCAATACTATGATAAATATAAATGGTGAACACCAAAGCTGCTACATCAGCAATTCCACCTCTGGGGGACAAATTATATTGTAGATGAACCTAGCTGCTGCAGAGCCCAGGTCTCCACTATAGGTTGGAGTTTTGAGTTTTGGTAAAAGTAAATATTGACATTAAGAGCAATTTTACCAAGTCCTGTGCAAGTACACAAACTGATTTCATCTTATAAAATAGACCTTCAAGAAGTTAAATGGTAACAAAAATAACATACACCAGATGGAACACTTACACAAATCTGTGCCTACTACCCACCAAAATACTTACTCATTCTGATTGAGTTAGGAAATAAAAAACACCGGTATGACATGAAGGTTACACAATGAGCTAGTTGGTTGAATTTTTCACTTTTCAATTTGTTTGTTATGGTACTATATAAACAAAACCTGAGCTCACAAGTCATTACAGTAAACCAAACTCAAACAACAAGATAGTCCCACAGTACACAGTGACCACCATACATATGTAATACTCATTATTTACTCTAACCAAATACATCCTAATGAGAGCTAGATACTGTTTGGCATTAGCAAATTGTTACTAGTGAATCACTGGCTGACAGCTGGCAAGAGAGATACTATTCTCCTTTACCTCAAAGAAGAAACCTTTTTTGGATTAACAAGGAACTGACTTATAGGAAGGCCTTCCCCAGCCCTAACTGTCCAACAACTTTTTAAAATTTCATAGTCTCCTTCCAAAACCTCATTCACTGTTGTAGAAGAATTCTAAACCACAACATTTTCCTAATCTAAGATCACTCACTAAAATCAAGGTCTATGGATATATTTTTGATAAATTTTGTTTGCCACCATCTTAAGAAGGCTACATAAGGCAAACAGTCACTCAGAAATGGTCACCCAGTGGCAAAGCTCTGGAGGGCAGCATGGGATTGCTTCCTGGTCAAGTGTACTACACTCACTTTGCCCTGCTCGTCCCGTCATTCTTTCTTTTCTCTGCCCATCATAAGTGGACTTGGCATCATCCCTCCTCATCACATTCACAATAGAATGGACCAAATTCCCCCAAGATAGTTTCCTCTACCTGGAATACTCTTCCCTCACTCAGTCATGTTGCTGCCCAAGTATCACTCAGTTATCACAAAGGCCTCCCCTGATCGCTCTACATAAACTAACCCAGCAACACCTTCTCTCTCTGTTTAGTTATTCTGCATTGTTCTTCCTCATAGCCCTGACTTGCAATGTTTGTGTTTTGGCTGCTTCTTCCCCATTAGTATGTCAGCTCCTTGGGGTCAGGACTTTGCATTTTTTTGTTGTTCAATGTTGTATCCTCTAATATCTGGCACAGTACCCGGCAAATAGTCTGCCCTTATGAGATATTTATTTTACAAATTGATAAGTGAATGATAAGAGGCCTTTGCCTAGAGTTTTCAGGAAGTGCTTAAGCCATTTATTGAATTTTTATGGTATGTGGCACCCAAATTTTTTGCGTAGTTCAGAGACAAGACACTAAAGCAGAGGACCTGGAGATTTTCTTCAGGCTGCAGGACAACCCAGGGTTGGTCAGTGATTGGTGAAGGCCACTATGGTCTGATTACAGGATTGAAATCCTTAGTCTGTATTCAAAGTCCTCTAGCACACGGCTCCATTTTACTTTTCATCCTTTTGGTTCTTGGAGTAAGTATATATATTCTCAGTCAAACTGAGCTATTTTCTTCCAGATGTGTTCATCTCTGCCACTGTGCTCTATTTATGATATTCTATTTGCCCCAAAATGCTCTTTCTACCCTTCCCAATCTTCCCAGCACTGCTTGCCCATCACCATGTATCTCAATTTCACTTCATGCCTCCCTCAAGACCTCCTCTAGGAATCATGCCTTCCATGAAAGTCTTCCTGCCTGGCATCACCATCACCAGCTTTACCCTGGCTGGAAGGGGTCTCTCCTCTCCAATGTCACCGTCATGATCTCCTTCTCCCCTGTGGAAGTACCCCTCTCCACTGTGTATCTGTAGGCTTTGGTTGTTTGGTTTTATTTGCTTGTTTTTGTATTAGCCTTAGCTTCATGATTAGACTAAGCAGAAGTTTTCTTTGTTTTTCTTAATCTACCTCTATCTAGTTCACAAGTCCAAAGCACTGCTTGTTCATAGTAATTCTCAATTGCAGGGTACACATGGCAAGACTGAAAGAGAGGGAGTGGTGCAGAGTATTTGATTCTAGAGTGAGGAGAATGATATATATCCTTAAAAAGGTCTCTTGCCTCTTGCCATCCCACCCTGTAATTTGTGACATTCCAAATAACCTTCTCATGCTTCAGACTCACCATACTAGACTAGAACAGTACATGTATTATTTACTATTGCATCCCCTACTGTGTCCAGCACAGTGCCCTGAATTTACCAGGTACAGAAGAAATGTTTGATGAATGAATGAATGCACTCATGGGAAACCTGTTTCTTTGTACCTAGCACCTCCTTGATCCCAGGTTGGAAACACACATCCTTAAGGCAGGCTATAAAATACCTTCATCTTTAATCCTTATCCCCCTCCACAGCCACCCACACCCTCTGACCAGGCATTTATCTCAGGGCACAAAATGCCATTTGCCTGCTGATCAAAGGCTGTGGGAATGGGCGGCAGGAGCAGCTGTGCTCAGATCCCGCCCACACCCTTCCTGTTTGCAGCAGCCCACCCCAGGGGCTATTATGCTTTCGGCAGAGTAAGGAGAGTCCCTCCTCCTTCACCTCCTTGCCTGGTCCTTGCAGACACTGTGGGTCTGAAGTGGCAGCCCCTTGCCCCTGGAGCCTGCTCTCAGCATTTCATTGTCCCCAGGCAAGACATAGATAGCGGGCCAGACGCTCCTTTCCCCTTTCCTGGGACTCTGATAAGGCAATGAAAACAGTTCTCTATTTTCCTACACAAAAGCTGACTTAGAAGAATGGGGTGGAGCATAAGTGATAACCAGCTAGAATTTGTTGCTTTTTAAAAGAAATGTGGTGGGGAGGGAAAGAGGGAAGACTAAAAGCTTTGAGTTTCTGCTCTGGGTTGTAAAAGTCAAGCATCTTCCCATGACAATGCCCCCTTTTCAGGCTTAGAGGCTCATTTCCTTTCTGTAAGGGAAAACACTGTCCTCAGGTCAGAAGTGACTCCTCGTAGGGTTGGCCAGGCCACCTGGGAGCCTCTCATGTGACCCATTTACCTAAAGCATAGCTTACAGGTCGGAATTGCGAGAGAGGGAAGAAGACAAGAATTTCTTCCTCCGTGTTTAATCCATTCTAGTTAGGATTCTCATTCTTTGGAACTCATCTGTCTGGTCAATTTTAAGATGCGTGTACATGAATGTGGGGAGCTTCATATAAACCCCACACACTCTCAGTTTCCTCCAAGTGTCCCTGTTCCTGGTAAGGGGCTCCTTAAATAAACAAAACGATCTGCACTGTCCAAGTTATTTTTCGAGAGAATTCTTTCAGAGATGTAGTTGGTGTTTGGTAAATGCAGACGTTAAAAAAAATGGAGTGAAGAGATGGAGGATCGCTGTTTCTGTGTAGAACTGAATAAAAATGGAATAGAGAAACACAATTTTTAAAAATGTTTTCTGGAAGTACAACTTTAAAAAGTGCTTTCACTGCCCTGAGACTGATGCTGGCCTCCTGCTGCCACCACGAGTTCTGGAACCTGGTGAAATTAAAGAAACTTTCCAACTTCATCTTCTTCATTAGGAAAAGAAGGCTGTTTCCTAAGCCCAATTCAAGGAAACTAGTTGTTCTAGGGGTAGAGTCTCAGTATTGGCACTGATTTTTAAAGCAACCAAGATGATTCTAAAGTACTGTCAGGGTTGAGAATCTGTGAACAAGATAATCTTTGAGGTTTATCCCCTGGTTCTAAAATTTTGTAGTTCCATAGTTTAGGATCCAAGTTTCTCTATCTAATCTCTATCATTTATCTATAAACTTTATTTGGAGCTCCTTACTATACCCAAGTCTTTCCAGAATTAGTGAGGAAAGACGTTCAACAACTGGCCATGACTGCTTCTTCTTCCACTCTTGAAACAGAAGAGCAGGTTGTTGAGTATTTGCTCAATAACCCAGGGATCCAGTTTCCGAAGACATGTAAGCTTAGAGGACTCTAGAGAATTAAAGGAGGGTCATGTTCACAAACTTAACTCACCCAAGAAAAATATAAAAACCAGTTAAAATAGATACAGTGAGGGGAAGAGAACACAGATGTAGAACAACCCTACTAGGTAATTTAGAATCCAATCCATTTTTCTTTTTTTTTTTTGGAGTCATGAAATAGGCAGTGTTGGACAAGTGCATCCCAGCAATCACAGACTGAGATGGGCCTCCTCTACTTTCCTTGAGAAAACACTTGATTTTCTTTACAAATTGCACCATTTTAGATTTTTGCTTCTGAAATTGCAATATAAATTATTCTTAGGATCTTTCGGTTTCCCACTATGCCCTCTTGCATCAGTTTTCCTGGTTAGAGTCTAAGATTCATATTCCTTTTTTCACCGTGGAATTGCTCATTTTTCCTCTAGAAAGGCTCTTCCACCACTGAGCAGTCTTGGGAGGGGCTCTTTGTGACAGTTGCCTATAGGCATTCTCAACTCTCGAGTGGTTTTAAAATCAAGTATGCAGCTGAATAAATAGAAAAGGAGCAAACAGCACAAAATTAAGTAAAATACCAAGTATCTCATACAAATGGAATAGAAAATAAAAGCAAAAGATAGAGACGATTGTGTCAACTTAGATGTTTAGAATAAAATCTCAGGAATGGGAAAAGATTCTATCAGCTATATAGGTCAAACTCCCAACCCATGCTCCCCTCAGCATCATCAACATCCAGCATCTGCCTAAACATTCACTGAGGGAGTTCACTCTCACAAGGCATCCCATTCCAGTTTTGATTTACTTTAATTAAAATCCAATTGAAGTCAAATATCAAATTAGAAGCACTGTGGGTAATAGTGAAGCCCTAAAGAAAACATCAGCTCATAGCCCAAGAAGAGAAAAAACACAAGTTGGAAAGAAAGGTTTTAGACTGGGAAGTAGAGGTCTGAGGCATTTATTTATAATTTTCCTTTAGAATCACTTTAAAAATTGAACATCCACATGGCCTTTGTTTGTTCCCACCTAGGGAGGACTGAGATGATATATTTCCACTCAGTAGCTTCTGCTGTTAGATAAAAAACTGAGACAAACATCTGCCTAAAGTAATTTTTTTAAAAAATAAAGAATTTGTTCTTTGAAGCTTCAACTATTTAGCAAAAGGTACCTCATCTTTGTGTTATAGTTATTTAAATGTTATGAATAAGTAGTAAGTATCATAATCGTCTCTGCTCCCCTGCCACCAAATCCTGAACTTGTAGGTAGATGGTGTAAATATGTGTCATAATTTTCAAACCAAACCCACTAGGGTCATAGAATGTTATTTTAAATCTGATCCTTAAAAACAAAGTTTCAACCCAAGGTGCTTTAGGTAAGTAATGTAGCTAAAGAAAGATAAGAACATACCAAGGATAAAACATGTGCAATTTGCTCCCTGGGATTAGTTCCAGGTCTTGATGCATAGGTTTTATTCCTTCAACCTGAAAATATTGTCTTTTAGCATTTTGTGAAGGTAACATTATCCCATACACATCTTACATTTTCAGTATAAATCAAGACAGGTTTATTTTTCAAGTGCAATGGGTCCATGTGGTGTTAAAAAATGATTGTATTTTCCAGGATGGGAAAGAAAAAAATAGCAAATATTTATTAAATATTCACTATGATCCTGGAGCTGTGCTTAGAGCTTTACATATATTATCTCATTTGAAGGAATAGTCAGGATTTGCTTTCTCCGAAGTTACTTCAGGGTACTAGAAAACTGAATCATCATCCACGTAGTTGTCCGGAGGCAGTACATTTATATGTCATTTGAAGCTTCTCTGAGTACTTTCATATCTATAATCTCTTTAGAATCCCGTGCTGCGGATAGGGCAAGTGTGATAAAACTAAGATGTGTGAAATTATCTAAGAATAACCAAACATGGAGTAGCAGAGCTAAAAATAGAAGCTAAGTCCTACTCTGTCTTCTATTCTTATTTATAAAATGAGGAATATTTATAACTTGTTTTCGAGTTTCCTTCTAGTTTCCAAAGACACGCCCTACAAATCTTTGCCCAAGACTAAGAGATAATCACCTATACTATCTTCCAGAACATTTAGAAAATGGTTTACTATCAATTCTAGACTCCTTTCCCCTTCAAGCTTCTAAAGATAGGTTCTAACTTTAGAAATCCACTTTAATTCAACCAAACTGGGCATTGTTGTAAGTTCTCTGGGAATTTGAGAGATAAATGAGCTAAAGTCTCTAAGACTCTTAAATTTCCTTTGTAAGGATAAAGGAAAGAGACCACTTTAACTGGGGGAAATAGGAAAGTCATCAGTAAGTCCAGTTAATGTGAGCAGCATATTCAGGGCTGTTTTCAGTACACTGTATGAAAATAACTTTTTGCAGGGCTGAATTCTACAAGCAAGCTCCATAAGTTGGGGAACTATAGCAGAGAAGCATATCCTAATGAGGAAGCTTTATTTATTTATTTGTGCTAATTATTCTTAGTGCCTGTCCAGTACTTAGCCTGGAGAGGAGAATCAAAGTGTTTTGTGCGTGTCTTAAAAAAATATATTGAATAAGTAAATAAGAAACTATTTTTAAAAATCAATAGTGCTATCAATGTATTTACCCATTTAACAACTGTTTATTGAATGTAACTCTGTATATAATCCTTGTCCATATGGAATTTGTAATTTAATGAAAGGGACATACATTAAACAACTAATAACACAATTAATTTATTACTGCAGTGGCAGTTATTTCCCTTGACCCTAGGATCACTTCTCTCTGTCTCCTATCTGCTTTCAGGTCATCCAGTTGACCACTTTTCTTTGAGCTGAGGGCTCCTTCCTGCTCCACCATGAGCCACTGGCTACACGGTATCTGGCTGCTGTTGACCGAAGATCCCCTGTAAAATTCTGCTTCCTCTTCAAGAGCCCATAGGGAGGATGGAGGAGTGTGAGGCAAGCCTTGTCTCCATTGCAGCCCCATCTTTCACTCTCTCCATAACCTCACCACACAAAAAACTATATATATATATCAAACTATATGTTAAATATGACTTTTTCAAAGCTCCAGGGGATTTCCCATAAAGTGAAACCCCCTGTAAGGGAGTAACTCTGTTCTTAACCACATCCTCCCTTCCTTTCACTCTGAGAGTATACCATCTTTAAGTCTCCATCCACCTTTTGAAACAGATGCTTTTGTAAATACTACATTTAAAAAACAGCAATAGTCACACACACACTGCATATAAAACGTGTTATCTTTATTGGTTGCTTAATGGGGGAGGGCAGTAGAGATCAGAGGGCAGGTCAGCCACCACCCCTGCCCCAGGCCACCTCCAGAGCTAGCCAAGTCTGAATCACTACCACTGCGGTGGGCGTGGGGGGATCCACAGAGGAACATTAGAAATGGCAGGAATCTCCCGACAGTGGTCCTGCTCCTAACATGCTACCCCCAAACAGGAAGTGGGCAGAAGAGTTTCTAATGACTCTACTGTAGGTAATTCCAGATGAGTCCCAATGCCAGTGCAGGAGCTACACACTCCTGGGGTATATGCCCTGCGGTGTTGTTTGGGGAGGCAGACAGGGGCAGGCAGCTTGCTCCTGACTCCCACGTGGAGGGACGAGGGGAGGCCTTCCCAAAGACTCCAAACCCAGGGGTACAATCGGTCCTTCGGTGCCTTCTTGGCTTCTCTGCTGCTTCAGACTTCAGGAGCCCCCAAGACTTGGTCACCAAGGTGCCACAGGCGCCGGCCTTGACCGCACTCTCCCTCGGGCCCCAGGGCTGATTTCCCCGGCTTTACCTTTGTTTTCCTAGTCTGTTCCTCCCTGAGCTTGTTTGTGTAAGAAACCCTCTCTCCCTGCTTCCTGTGTCTCTGTCATTTCCTCCCATTGCCATTCTACACTGTGGCACTGAGGGCCACTGTTTTTCTTTCTAACCACAATACCAGACGCTGGGAATGGCAAGTAGGTGCGCGGGGACGCGGAGGCAGGCGGGGCTGCGGGCTGGGGCCAAGCTCCGAGCCCGGGAATACCGGTGGGCTGCTGTTTGCTGGGCAGCTTGGGAAGGAAGAAACTCAGTATCAGGAGACAGCGTCTTGCCAGTTAATCCTCAGGCACTATCTAAACGAAGGCAGGTTCCCAGAAGTGAAGATGGGAGATGTCTGAAAGTTCTGATAACCATCTTCGTCAAAGGAAGCTGTGCCGGTCCCATTTGCTTATTGAATTTTTAACATATCCTTATTGCTTTTAAACTAACCGAAAAATAAACTAAATCTTATTTATAGGGGAGCTTAACAGAGATACGAAGCCAGGACACATGGATACCTAGTTAGAAATGAATTTCCTTGCGGTTCTGTTCAGTGCTTCTGCGTTATCCTTTTTGATCAGCTCCACTGTTGGTCCAGCCTGCGCTGTGGTGTAAGATAAAC
>NW_012098843.1:699521-700035 GCF_000951045.1 Mandrillus leucophaeus | reverse complement strand
GATTCAAAGTTTGTATTTGATCCTTGGCCATGTTGAAATATGTATCCCTAATTGTAAACAAAGCTGTTAAAATACCCAGAATGGCCATAAGGACATAGTCTTCAGAAGCAGATCCAAAGACTCATCTACAGCAAAGCCTTGTGGCCACTTTAAAGTATTGACATCAACTCAAAACATATGGCAACCAGAGTATGAAAAGCCTTTGACTTCCTGGAGAGGTGCCAGTCTTCCACTGGTAGCACTGGGAAGTTCCACCACAGGAGAAGCTCATGGAGCGACACAGTGGCCTGCGCAAAACACATTGGTGGTCCCTCTTTCCTCACTGCCCCACCTGTGGATGGTAGAAATTGTTGACATGAGTTGACATTTCACGCTGTTAAAGAACTGTCTCTTATACACATCTAGATGTGTATAAGAGACAGTGCTAGGGCTGCCATAACAAATACCACCCTGGATGGCTTAAATGACAGAAATTTATCTGTCACATTGGATTGAGGCCCACCCTTATGATGTT